>NC_091123.1:78224753-78439753 GCF_040183065.1 Periplaneta americana | reverse complement strand
TCATTAGGCTTGTAATGTTGGGGACCGATAGGGTGCGTTACGGTTGTTTCAAGTTGACTAATCGTTCACCAGTCAGTACTCTGCATGCGTAAGCAGTGTGCCTGCTGAATACTCCGTTCGCCAGTCACTACGGTAGCATGCGTAAACAGTGTATCTGCCGAAGGTTAAGGTTCTCAGGCGCATATTTTTGGAGCGGAATTTGATGAGTGTTTCGAAGTGAATGACGGGAACATTACATGTAAATTATGTAATACGAACATACGACGTGACAAGCGATATTACATACAGGACATTGTAGCACAAGACAAGAAAGAAGGAAATTCAAACTCACGAATAATTCTATGATAATTCTTCTGCACATAACGAAGGTACGTAAAATATATCTTTGTAATGCTACGTAGCGTATTTTACTTTTAGAGCTGTCCAGATTTGTTTATGTGCACCTTGTTATTCGTGTAATCGATCACAGAACCAAGTCAATGGCCTCGTATTAGCTCACGTCCCCGACCTAATTACCATGCTGCAGTCAACTTGTGGAATCGGTCCCCAACATTACAAGCCTAGTGTGCTATGTAGGCCTACATTCTTTATGATAGTTTAAGTAGTAAAAATAGGTATTCTATTGAACATAGTGTAAATAATTCAAATTGTAAGTATTAGAATAATTGTTAAAATGGTCTATGTTTTGTTCTGTCCATCTTTACCAAATAAATGTCGCGTGAGCAGCCAGTCAAAGTAGAATATGCAAGCGCATCGTCCACTTAAAAGCTCCAGTACTTAATCTTGTAGTCTCGTGGGACAAAGTACGGTCCCTAGCTATGAGGTACAGTTAAATGTTATTATATGTAGGCCTACTTTAAATTTAGAATATTTTTTTTTATCAATCACTGTCTTAATTATTAAGGTTCTAAAGTCCTTCATTGAATTATCCCATTTCAATATTCCGAATACGATGAAAATCTGTTTAATAATTCAGGAGAAATCTGTGCGGATATAGAGACGACATATCGTAGAACATTTGATTGGTACTGATATCGTGGAAACTGAAAACATGAAGGGTTACCCCACATTCCCCCTTCAAACGGTCTGAGGTATAAGCGCCCTCTCCCGTCTCTCAACGGTCTGAGGTGTAAGCCCCCTCTCCCTTCGGGAAGGGAGTGGGTTCCGCTGTTGGTCACCAGCTATCATGCTTGACATATCCACGGAGGCCGGCCGTGAGAGTCAACAGCTTCGGAGGGCCGCCGCAGACGCGATCTGAAAACCAGGTAAGACAACCAGAATGATAAGGAAAGGATGTTGAGGGAGGAAAATAAGTGATGAGAATGAGTGGTGTCCCATACGCCTGATAAAGTTATCTGATATTCATTTGTAGAAGTGAGGGAGAAACCCCGAAAAAACCTCACCCAGGCAACTCGTCCCAAGCGGGGAATCGAATCCCCAGTCCGTCGGTTCGGGAGCGAAGACGTTACCACTAGATCACAGCGGTGGACTTCTTTAACTTAGTATAATGATAATTGAAAAGTGGGGGTTAAAACGGACGTCTATCTACGCCCTGATTTGCTATTGAATTTGAACAGTAATCTATTTGGATTCTGATGTTTGTTTACAAGTTCCGCATGGTTTTTATGTTATGATGCGGGAAATAGTTTTGTATTATATCTCCAAAGTTTACTTCTGATGACCTGAATAGAGTCTTTAACGCAGTTTAAAAATTCACTTTTCAGTGACTAATTATAAATTATCAAATATGCATAATCAAATATTATTGAACGAAAAATTCTTGCACATTTGTAAATTTGTAAATTTGTAAATTTTATCTTGACGACGTGTAAAAGGATTTTGATGAAGTAGTGTGATTCTGTCATTTCTTGGTGCGAGAAAACGATTTAGCTAGGCCTCGACTTTAGGGAGTTAGGCAACCAGATTGATTTTTGCGAACTAATATGCTACCAATAAAACGTATCAAAGGGACGTATTTGCAACTGGAACAAAAGATCAAATTAAGAAACAGTAATACATTAACGAATCTGTGTTTAACTCCTCGACCACGCCCCCCGTGCAGCGATTTTGAATTGCCTATGAAGCTCGAATAGGAAAAAGGAAAACAGCGACTGTGACAACACGGAGAAATCAACACCGCAGTCGAATAGCTATAGAGCGTAAGATTCTCCAATTCGTCTTAATTTTGATGATTTTGACTTAGTATTACAATCTTTGAAAATAACATTATAAAATATAAATATCTTTATGCCTTCAACTCTACGTTACCGAGCGATGGTCTGTCTTCTAGGTATGTATTGTATAATTTATCATTATTATATTTTGTGTTTTATGTTCGGAAAATACATTTTTAAAATCTTTGCTATAATTCGAAGAAAAAACTGATTCCTTTTACCTTTGCTTCGATGTTGATTCTTAGTTAATTTGTGTCTGATTCGTCTTAAAGTATTAAGCTCGATGATTTTGACTTTTTTATAACAATTTTTGGAAATAATATAGAAAACTACAAATGTTAATGCCCTCAACTCAACTTTAGCTATCGATGGTCTTTCAGAAACTGTTTATAACACAGTATCCTTTAAAATCGAGTATGCAAGGAAATTAAGTCGTTTTAATGACTTGTAATGTTTATCTTTATTACAATTGCACGAGAATGCTGTACAATATTTGTAAACTACTCCTATTTAGATTACATTATAAATCTTACAATGCGTGTAATTTATTTATGCTGAATTTGTATCAATTGGAAACCCATAGAGGAACTTTAAACACACACCTGTATTGTGTTTAGTATAATGATTCAAGTTTGGAAGATAATTTCATGCCTGACTACTCCACATTTTTTATTCTTCAATAAATGGTATATACGTATATAAGCCACGGAGTGAACTATCTAGTTCATATAGGTTGCTTGATAAAAGATATGGGGCCACACTACATAATGAGCCAATTAATTTTTATGCATTGCATCTGCAAACTCAGTTGTTTCGGTGCGATCGAGATAAAATCGCAGCTACAAGAATGTGAATACACTGGAGGTAGCCTGCATCATCGAGTACAGTCACATGCAAAAGTAGTAGACTTTGAATCATATAAGTTAGAAATTTACAACTATTACACAGCTTTAATATTATTTATTCTCTTCTTTTTCACCATCTTCTTGTTGCTATAGAGCAACAATACAAAATGTTCAAAACCGAGTAATACCTATAATTATGTATTCGATTGTGCTTGCCGGTAAGGTTGTTAAAAAAATACGATGGGCCAAAAAAGTAATTTAAACTCAGAAGGTTTTGCATACTTAGTTATTTTCTAGAACTTTTTCTGATCGGTCAATCATTTTTCTTTTGTAAGTCATTGCAATTTGATGCCGTTAGGATTCTAATGTTGGTTACTATTGATTCCATCGAAGAAAACAACTGCCGGTTAAGTAATATAATTTGTATAAGATCATTTTGTGTTGCCCTATACGGCTCTGGTCTGTTAAAATACAACCGAATCTTACACACCACTAGTGAATGGCTTTATGAGTGGTGAAATAGTCTTCAAAATCTGTGACTTAGTAATAGCATTAGATTTTTCTTCTTATTCACCATCATCACTGTTAGCATGGCTTCCTTCAGAAGAAAAGTAAATCTGGGATCTCGTGTCGTAGAGTTACGGCACGTTGAAGAATTCTGTCTTTGAAAGAGAGCTCCAGGCTAAATATTAGAATTAGAATTAGAAAAGCCCATTACATCTTTAGCAGGCAAGGGCCTCCTACCATCGGTAGGGCAGCTCTACTTTTTCTCACGGGGTGAGCTAGTCCAAGTGGGCCTTACTCAAAGTTGAGTCACTTCACTTCTCCTCACTTCACTTCACTTCACTTCACTTCACTTCACTTCACTTCACTGTTTTGTGTTCTACTGTTACTTATTCTAAATCTAAAATTATGTCTTTCCACTTTTCTCTGTCTCTCGCAATACGCGTCCACTGCGGTTCTATCACGTCAACTAAGTCCTGTGCCCATCTCCTTCTTGGTCTTCCCCTTCCTCTTCTTCCCCTCCTTGGGTCCCAGACTGTAGTGGCGTATGCCCATCTGTCGGCGGGTAGTCTGGCTACATGTCCTCCCCATTTCCATTTTAGTCTTCTCGCTGCCTTGCAGGCCATTTCGATACCGCTTTTTAATCTCAGTTCTTCATTTCTTATTTTGTCCTGTAGCTAAATATAGAGGTAGCATAATCGGAACATTCCAGTGGTCTCCAGTAAATGCCCCATACTCCACTAATAATCCACATCATTCACACTAAGATTAGATCAAAAGTCCCTTTCAGTTTCCCTCCATTTTCTAAACAACCTACGTGAAGTCCGTCTCATCATTACACATGTGCACACTTAGGGCCGTACTCATAGACATTCTTAGCGCGGGCTTCCGATGGATAATCAGCGAACTAACGTTTTTCGTATTCATAAGCCAATGTTAGCAATATGATATAATATATGGATCCTGTACAAATAACCAGTCGATAGCCGGGGCTAGTTTAGCACGCTCGTAGCGTGGGCTAGCGAAATGTCTATGAATAGCACCCTTAGTGTTTCAATTTCATTGTCTAAAGGACACATTTATCAGCTAATTTAATGTTTATTTACAGTAACTTAATAGATCTATGATGATTCTGAGCACTAAGGGTGCTGTGCATAGACATTTCACTAGCCCGTGCTACGAGTGTGCTAAACTAGCCCCGGCTATCGACTGATTACCTGTACAGGATACATATTCATACCATATCGCTAACACTGGTTTATGAATATGAAAAACGTTAGTTCGCTGATCATCCACCGGAAGCCCGCGCTAAGAATGTCTATGGTCATGACATGCGTGGCAGTTAGACTTTTAGGTCCACATTCAAAGTCTGCGAACCAGTAGTATTCTACAGTTGAGAGAATATTTTTAATGTTTTGTTTAGTAAGTTCGTTGTATGATCTGAATCCTCAAGAAAGCGAACTTGTTTTTATGCTTCTATTATCTTTTTTATTTTATTTGAAGTTTCGTACTTGTATTACTCGACCGAGGCCAGTGGAGTCCTGCAGCCGGAGCGCCACTTGTAGGCCTACTCTCCTGCGTTCATAATACGTCATCGCAATAGTTCACATTATGCCCGCGATTCCACTCGCCTCGGTCGAGTAATACCGCTGTTCCTATGTGAACAGGAAACATAATTTGGTCCCAATTTGAGCAAATGCTGGGTAACTTTCAGTGCTGGACCCCGGACTCATTTCACCGGCATTATCACCTTCATTCTCATTCAGACGCTAAATAACCTAAGATGTTGATAAAGCGTCGTAAAATAACCTATAAAAATAATTTGATGTGCTTTTAAGTGTTTACTTACTGAAAAACATGCCCATGTTTTCACGCTTAACTTTGAGTTAAGTAAACGTGCAATTAGCCGAGGAACACGGCCTTCAATTTTTAAACATCATACATGAAGTCCACACCTGTGGAGTAACAGTTAGCGCGTCTGGCCGCGAAACCAGATGGCCCGGTTTCGATTCCCAGTCGGGGCAAGTTGCCTGGTTGAAGTTTTTCTCGGAGTTTTCCCTCAATTCAATATGAGCAAATGCTGGGTGACTATCGGTGCTGGACCCCGGACTCATTTCACCGGCATTATCACCCTCATTTCATTCAGACGCTAAATAACCTAAGATATTGATAAAGCGTCGTAAAATAACCTACTAAAATCATACATGAAACAACCTATATATTTGAGCTTTGAAAATATATTATTATTCATTCTCTGTAATTGTGTAATTCAACTGTATTAATTATTTTCTATAATCTGGATAATTTCTGCAACCTTTACTTCGTTCCTTGTAACCTCGTTACAAAATTTATGATTTCTAGAACAGTCTCTGACGAATTTATTAATTGCATTTATCTGCTGTTAACAAGCTTTGTTGTGTTTATAAATTATACAAATTCCACTAGTCTACGCAGACCATCGCTCGGTATAGTTTAATCGGAGTTCTTGTCTTTTAGGGTGCTATTCATAGACATTTCGCTAGCCCGGACTACGAGCGTGCTAAACAGGATTAACATCATAACATATCGCTGACACTGGTTTATGAATACGAAAAACGTTAGTTCGCTCATCATCCACCGAAAGCCCGCGCGAAGAATGTCTATGAATACGGCCCTTTGTGTTTTTACTATTGTTACATATTTAATCCCAGTTTACTGGGTTTGTATGATATTTCTTATTTAATTCACTTCTGAAATTACAAACATGTGAAACTGAATATGCAATCTTATTTTAAATTTTATTTTTTCTTTCTGCGGGATATTTTGCTCCTATCGCCATTACCTTAATAATGTTTAATCTTTTACATATTCTTAGTACCTGATGAACATTTCTCAAACAATTTGTACTTGACTCCATTCAATTCAGGACATTGGATCATGAGGAATAACACGTATTGCATGTGACTTAGGCGAAATGTTTAGATGACTGTCGCACAAATCTTCGTGCGGACAATGCTTAGTTCGAAATATTTTGGTGATGCTGATATGTGATATATGTAAGCAAAAAGAAAATAGTAACAAAATTACTTAAATTGAACATGACATCATACATTTAATTGACAACTAATTTCAAGAAATACCCACAAAATTGACAATTAATTTCACGGAAAACTCGCCGAAATTGTGGCAAGTAATCGAAATCACCCATTTTATTTCACAAAAAAATTATGGTCGCTAAGCACAATCAATATTAATGGAAAACTATATTTTCATACTATTAGTATTCCGGCTACATTAAATTTAAAACAGCATTCAGATTTTTCCCGATACTATGAACTCTATTCTCCCTCTCTCTCTCTCTCTCTCTCTCTCTCTCTCTCTGTAGAAACCCCTCTTCCTGCAGTGTCTCTTCCTCTTACAGACTCGGCAGTTACTCAAGGGACAAGCTTTCATGTCAAATTTTAATTGGGTAAGAAGAAACTAACAAAAGAGAGTCGTGAAAGTTGTGAAATCTTCAAGTAGGGGTTGACAGAAAAGTAGGTCGTCGTTGAGAGTGCGAACTTGAAAATAAAGAGCCTGCTTGCCACCCCGCGCACGTCGCCCCCCATCGATTACTTGGTTACTTCCGCAAACGAGCGCGAGCAGCATTGTCTGCGAGTTAACATGTTTTTGTCCTGCGCAGTTATTACGGCTTTTAATGTGGGTGAGAACCTCCGTACACTTCATGCTCATGCTCTGAATTGGTACCGTTCCAGACCATGAATTTTGCACAACATGTGTTGAACCATCATCAGCATCATTATCATTGCTATCGCCTCTGCAACCACATCCATTTTCATCATTTGTGACCTCAAAGAAAAGACATTATGAGTACACAGAGTCGTTCTCTTTTAAGGGTTCAGAACTTGAGATAAATTTGTAGTTGCATTCGAGAATAAATGTTCGCTATAAACTACCAGGGAACGGATTTTTAGATACTAAGACTTTAAATATTTTTATGCTCGACCATGCCGAAGTGTAGTAATTATACACCTGGTAGCAATCCTTTAATGCATGTCATTAAAGTACACCTATTCATTAAAGTTCAGGTTTTCGATTATTCTCGGATATGCAATCGAAAGACAACTATCGAAACGTCACGGAGGCTGGAAATCCAATACTGTCGCAGAAGGTTATATTCTGTTACTATAATAATTAGCGTTAATTGTAAATAATATTCAAATAAATTCTATTTGATATCTTGTTTTTCAATGTCTAAATCAATTTCAAGGTTATATCAGGATTAATGTTTATTTTACTCTCTAGATTGTATCAAGGTCAATGACATTTGTGTCTCGGAAAAAATCAATACTTTCGCGTCTGCGCACATTTCACAATTTACGAGATATTGCACAAGGTCAGTTCCGCTCCCCAGTCAGATAAGAATAACATGAATACTTATGAATAATTTGAAGTTAGAAATATGGTTGAGCATAAAAAGTCTATGAAACTTGCCTATAATGGTAATTAAGATGCTCGTATGAAAATTATGAAACTCGCTTGCGCTCGTTTCATAAACATACTCGCGTCTTAATTACTACCATTATAGGCTCGTTGCATAATGTACTAATTTTTATGTACTGAAAATAGAAAATTGTTTACCAAAACATTTTAAAATATTTGTATTCAGTATTATACAATCGAACTAATTTTAAATGTTAAAGTAAATACTGTTACTTACAAATTACAATGAAACATCGATGGGTTGGAAATACTTCGTTGCTGTAGTGGATTTTGTATACTGTCTCGAAGTTTTCCGCTACAAACCGATATTGGTTATCATGGAACAATGTACACATGGAGAAGGCTTTGTCTATGTTTCAAGAAGATAATCTTGCATATTTTAGCAAAGAAATGTCATTGACACAAAAATTCTCAATGTATCTAGTCCTGACCTTCCAAAAATTGGGTAACTTTACGCTTAGTAGTAAATCCATAATTTTTAAAACACTTTAAAATTCTTCTAATGCTTTTATGCTTTGGGGTTTTCTGTGAATTAATTTTTCTATCAATGTTATGCACATATTTACTGCCTCAGTCAACATTGTGTTAGTTTAATTTATTTATTTGTAATAAATTGTTTAAGTATAATAATAAAAAAGTTTATATAAAAGAAAAAGTATCATTTTTATGTATCTATAGCAAAATGACTTAGAGTAGGCCTATGTAAGTATGTTGTTTTGTGTGGAATAGAAATTCATACAGGTACATAATTGTAACTTCTTACGGCCATAACTCTGCCAGCTAAAATAAAACATTATTATTGTTATTATTATTATTATTATTATTATTATTATTATTATTATTACAAAGTAATCATATAATTTAATTTGTATCTAGTTGAAGTAGGTATTTAAGTTCGATGATCTTCTGGCTTATGCATATTTTTCCTGTTTAGATCTTTTCTTAGGTATAGGCTATCTTTAACTTTCTGTTGTACTAACATTATATTATCATATATTTCCTTTTTAATCCTCTGGTTGAGTGGAAGAGAATCACGGCCTTAAGTCTGCCAGAAAAAATAAAGCATTATTATTATTATTATTATTATTATTATTATTATTATTATTATTATTATTATTAATATAATTATTATTAATAGTATTAATAATAATATTATTATTATTATTGTTGTTATTATTATTATTATTATTATTATTATTATTATTATTATTATTATTATTATTATTATTATTATTTCGGTTTATGGCACATTGTTCCGAATTTTAATCTTACTTGGAGTCATTTATTTACTAGCAGAAAAATACTTATATAGCCTACTTAAAAATCCGCTCCTTGTAAATTACCATTATTAATGGCAAGTATGAAGCAAACCTCAATGAATACTGAAATGAAGATATAAAGCAAAACTGAATATTTTTAGTAGTATCTGTGACATAGCTTGGCTTGCCTCTTCGACTGTTGGGTCCGAGATGGGACTTAACACTCACCCATGCTTTGTTCCATTTTGCACCCTTTTATGAGATGATTGTCCTAGTCCGATAGATGGCATGGGTAGCATTCGTGAATCCAACGTTGACAGATGGGCCATCTTGTCTCAGCTCCTGATAGAGAGAGGTTCCATCAGTAGACGAGTAGGCTGTTAAGTCCCGGAGCCCCAAGGTCTTTTTGAACCAACATCATGAATCGGAAGGTAAGATGATTATGAAAATGATGATGATGGTGATGATGACCATGACGATGACGATGATGTTGATTATGAGGATGAGGAGGAGGAGAAAAAGATTCGCGTGGAAATATTTTTCTTAATGTGTAAATGTTAGAACAAAATATTCAACTTAATTTTAATTTAGTAAACAATTATTATTCGTATACAATTTGGAGTGGTTAATAAATGCGGGGAGTATAGAGACAAAAATAGTTAATTTAACATGGCGTAATTCTCAAGTACTTAATTGTAGTATTAATTTCCAAATGAATTCAATTCGCTGTAATGAAATAGGGGAAGACCGTGTATATTGGACCACCTAAGTTTGAATGGCCGTAACTCACTTATCATATTGAGAAAAATGTCCCTGAATTTTTTATGATGGTAGATTGCCATAATAAATCCCTAAATAAAATATGACTTCACTAATTTTAATTCTAATACTTCAAAAATAAAATTTAATCAAAATTTCGAAGTCGTGTAACTTGAGCCAGGGTCGTGTAATATGAACCAGAGGATCGTGTAACTTGGACCAGGCATATTAAACACATTTAACTCCTATAATGTTGTTTATTCAAACAAAAATTTGTGTCAAGTAATTATTTCACATACAACAGTAATAAAATAGTTCATCTGTAATTGTTGCACATTCTTCGTGGGCCCATTTTCCACACCGATTGCACTGAATCCAGTCTTTGTTCTCACTTTCACCACAAATAACACAGCGTGTTTTGGATGTCACCTTAACTTTCAAATCAAATAATTTTCTCTTCTTTGCGGCCTTCCCATCTGATTGTTGCTGCAGAGCATTCTTGTGTGGCGTAGCCGTCAGCACCACGCCAGATGCATTGTATCTCGTTCCGGATTTTCTCTGTCCAGATTTGGAAGACGAAGGCAAAGGGCTTATTTCCTTCAGTGATACATATTCTGTGAGACCAGAAAGTAGCTCCACATTGTCTCCCATCTTTTTCTCTGCTGATGCTGCTGTTGTTGCTCCTTCCACTTCTTCTGCTGCCCGAGATGCTGATGCTGATGGCTCACCATTCAAAGGCCGATCGGTCACCAAAAAAGGCGCGAAATCAGCCTCTGAAAACACATTTCGGTCGACAGGCCAAAGACCAGTGTGCCTAAAGCCATTCATTGCAATCTGCATATTTGCTGCTCTGGGGAATGTCACTCCTACCAGTGAAGCAATGTGCTGGATATTCAGCCGCTGTCCTGGAAGTTCCCTCATCTTCGTTGATATGGCAGCTGACATGAATGTGTTCAGAGGTTTGAAGAACGACACATCCAGTGGTTGGAGATGGTGCGTGCAGTGTGACGGTAGAGATAACATTATCACACCGTACTGACGGCAGATCTCAATCGCTTTCAGCGATTGCGTATGGCTACTGTGACCATCTAAAATCAACAGTACTTGCTCCTGAGGGCTGGGTTTGACAGTTCTAATGAAGTGTCTAATCCATTCACAGAATGTGTCAGAATCCATCCATCCCTTATCCTGACAGCGGAAGATGGTGTTAGGAGGCGCTCCAAATGTGAGAGACTCCATTTTTTTCTTAGCGTAAATCAGCATAGGAGGTACAAAGAAGCCACTCGCACTCATGGCATACACTCCTGTCACATTCTGACCTCGCTCACAAGAAGAAATGGCTCCAACCTGAGGTTTTCCCCTCTGTGCCAAAATCTTCTCTTGGCGTTGAACGACATTGTGGGATGTCTCGTCCATGTTGAATATTCTGGCAGCAGTTAATTTGTGTTGGTCGACAAGGTGTTCCAATGTGTCAAAGAACTTGCCGACGACAACCCTGTTGAATCCTGAAGCCCTGGCAAGTGATGTGGCTTCTGGCTGCCTAAGGCTAAGTTCGGGATGGCGCTTCATAAAGCCGGAAAACCATTCTTTGCCGGCAGACTTCGTTTCCCTGTTGAACCAAGTGGCCAGTTTATTCTTCTCTGCAATCTCGTATGCTAATTTCATAACACTTCTTCGTGTCAATCTGAAATTAAAGAATAAGCAGATTAAGTATTAGGCCTATATTAAGTTTGATTGAATTAAGTTGTAGGTCTATAGTAGGCCCTAATATACATTTTGCTGTAATGTATTTACCCATAGAACATTTTTTCTAGCTGCAGAAGATGTGTCACAAGATCATTTTCCACCTCTTGTGGCAAGTCAAGTGGGTGACCGGGCTGTCTAATTTTAGCGTCCTTCCTTTTGTTGTATGTTTTAAGTGTGGCACTAGGTATATTATATCTTCGTGCAGCCTCATTGACGCCAACCCCTTCCGATATTGCAACTAAAGCGAGTTGCAGATTTTCTTCTTTCCACTTCCCATACACTCCCTTCGCTTTTCTTGCCTGTCTTGTAGTCATCTGTAAAGTAATGGCGAAAGCAGAATTTGTTAAAAAGTTGTAATTGTCGACCCACCAAATGAAACGAAGTCTTATTACAGAATTTAAGAAATAAAATATTGAAATAAACTAAAGTAATGTTTTATAATATTATTATTTATATAATATTATATAAATAATATTTTAATTATATGTCCTTACAAAATTTTCATCCACTGACCTCTGATTTTTGGAAATTCACACTAGTGAAGACATAATGGACAATTTTATCTTCTAAATTTGTTATATTATAAGGGTAGGTACATTTTAGCATTGGCTCAAGTTACACGCTTTGTGATGGTTCAATTTACACGCATTGTAAAAGAAACACTTAAAAATTATTTACGTAAAAACTACTTTACAAACATTGATATAAATTTCACTCAACTTACCTCCAACACTGGTATTTCTTCGTATGTATAAGGCAGTCTTGTATTTCTAAACGTCTTCGCACAACACGCTGTCAAACTAATGTGAAAAGATTTGAAGAATTTGGGGACAGAATGTTCGACACCGTCATGACCGCGTCAAGCCAACCCTGCATAATGAGATTTATGGACAGTTGCCTACCATGTAGAAGGTTCAAAGCGCTGTATAAAGTACCTTGCAAACTATCCTGGAAATAGTGATTGCATCATTGGATCAAGTTACACACTGGTCCAAGTTACACGGACTTCCCCTAATTATCCATTACAATTTCAAACAACTCATTGGCGTCATATTGATGTGTGAATCGTTTCGACTATCAATTTTGCGGTGTTGTCTCCAGACTAGGCCTCATGAAATGAGGAATCGATTACAAAGTAGTTAACGAAAGGGCTGAGCATTGTTAAATATTCAAGTTTGGAGAGTATGAAGACGGAAATGAAAAGAAGTACCTATCAAACTTTATTTGAAATCGTCAGAAATACAGGGACATCATTTTATTTTTACTTCAATTTTTATTGTACCTGAGTTTTTTTATGTACTTCACTCCCACTCCTTCTACTAATGAAGTTTAACCGTCCTCCACACAGATCCAAGACCGCATATAGTCATAGTAGCCTTACGGTCATAGTAAACAGTACGTTCCAAAAATATGTTCGCGTTTTCCAGTGACGAAAGGCTTTCAATATTGCATCATTTTCGCACAGGTACTGTCGTCCATTTGCCTACGTCGCATCCCGGCTTTCCCCACCAGCTTCTATTCGCCTCTCTGTAAAGGCTAGTGGCTGGGCTGTCTTATCTCTTCTGAGAACATTAATTTCTCTTAGGAATTGGATGCCTACGCAATATTATACTCATACAATTGTTTAAAATAACTTAAATAAAAGGACCTCGTTAAGTAATTAACTGTTACATAATTTCCCCCCTTTCTACGATCCTGCGACATAACCACTTGGACGGACAGTAGATAGCATGTCTGAGTAATTTTATTTTTTCAGATCGATCAGAAGTCAAGATTGAATTTACAGTATGTAAGGTACTCTTTTACAGAGTAGGTACAGAATTATTTCAACATGAGTTACTAGTACGAAGGACGAAACTAGTAATTGGAATTACAAACATTAGAACTGAAGCCTGTATCGAAATGAATGGCCACCATTTTGAAAAATGTGTTTAAATATCCATATTATGATTGTTATTATTATCTGCGCCTATTGAATTCCAGATCAGCAGAAAACAGGATGGAATATAACAGACTCCGTGCACTAGTAAAAAAAGAAACTAGAAAAATAAATAGACAATGGTGGGACCGATATATATCACATTTAGAAGATGATGTACATGGAAGACAAGATATAGCGTATAAAGCCATGACATATCTAAATAAGGGAGTGAAAGATCAAATTAGAATTAATCCCATAGATATAAAAACATGGGAAACGTTTTATAAAGAACTGTGGATAACAAAAAGACAGGAACCATTCTCTTTAATGAATAGCGATTCGAATGTTGATCCTATTACAGAAGAAGGATTCAAAGAATCGTTAGAGAGTTTTAAGAACAGAAAAGCGCCAGGAACAGACACATTAAATATAGAACTAATAAAATATGGTTCACCATCTATGCATAAAAGAATATTAGGCTTACTTAACCAGTGCTGGAAAATAGGAAGTATCCCAGAGGAATGGAAAGAATCAATTGTTATGCCATTGTTTAAGAAAGGAAATAAAGGAGACTGCAACAACTACAGGGGAATCAGTTTGCTGAACTCATGCTACAAGATATATGCAAAAATTTTGAGAAATAGAATTAATAATATAATGGAAACATTTCTCTTGGAACAACAGCATGGGTTTAGAAAAGGCAGATCTTGTTGTGACTGTATTTTTACAATAATGCAATTGCTTGAGAAAAGAAAGGAATATAATGTGCCAATTTTTATAGCATTTATAGATTATGTTAAAGCCTTTGATAAAGTAAAAAGAAATATAATATGGGATATAATGAACCTACGAGGCTTTCCAAGTCACATAATAAGAACAATTCAAAGCATGTACGCTGGAACAATGATAAAAATAAAAAATGGAAACAGACAGTCAACTAACAATATAGAGATAAATCAAGGTGTGAGACAAGGGTGCCCTTTAGCACCCGCTCTGTTTAACCTTTATATTGACGATGTCATAAGCAAATGGCAGTATATTTTATCAGAAAAGTTTAGAGTAGATAATAGAAAATTACATACACTCCTCTTTGCAGATGATCAGGCAGTGATAGCAACTGACGAGGACAGCTTGCAGAGAGCCATTTTTCAATTAGAAAGAGTTGCTGCTGAATATAACCTACAGATATCGCCAAGTAAAACCAAAGTAATGGCGTTCCATGGGAAGAATATAGTAAGAGCCAAAATAGTAGTGAACAATATTTTAATAGAACAGGTAACTGATTTTAACTATTTAGGGGTCTTCCTAGGAAATGATAGGACAAAGGATATTAACAGAAAATTAAATCTGTTCCAAAATATTTGTGGTACAATTAAGAGAACACTAGGAAGGAAAACCAGAAGAGAAACTGTACTCAAGTTTTATAACGTTTTAGCTTTGCCTGTATTGATGTATGGCTCGGAATGCTGGACCCTTAATAAAAGCATGATAAGAAGAGTGGAAGCAGCAGAAATGAGATTTCTTCGATATGTAGCAGGATATACTCTTTTAGACAGGAAAAGGAATGAAGATATCCGCAAAGAACTACAAATAGTCAGCATAGTAACAAAAATAGAAGAATATAGAAATAAATGGTTTGAACACGTCAGCAGAATGAATGAAGAAAGACTGCCCCGTATGATCCTAAATTATAAGCCTCAAGGTCACAGAAGTCGAGGACGACCAACCAAAAGATGGAGTGATCAACTATACTTTGGAGCCGGAACAGATCAGTAATGATCTAATCCATGAAGGAGATGATGATGATGATGATTATTTTTCAATTTAACTTCACTCTCTATAGTGTTCGCTAATGTGCTGTAAACAGTATAATATACACTGCATAATGAATACGTCCGCATGGACAGCTCAGTTCGTGAGTAAAAACACTTATTGTTAATACTGTTCTGTATTTTGATTAAACAAAAACCTACTGAAAATTATCAAACTCAAAAGCTTGATATTTCCTAGTTTACATAAATGGATGAACTACTTTTCTTCCCTCCTATACCTAGTAAAGTGATTTGTTTGTATATTACGCCAGTATCATCGAACTCCAATCGTGGAAGGGGGTAATAAACGGTGTTTCCGGTTCTCAACCGTTGATCCAAAGGTATAGCCAGGTTATATTATAAATGTTAGTAAAAATAAAATTATGTCTCTGTATAAAGAAAACATGTATTTTATCAGAAGAAATTTGACATGTCCTTTGGCTGAAACTAAATGTTACAAAACCACTGTACTAATTCATAGCCAGTGTTACAGGCCAAGGTTATACAGGGATATCATTTTATTTTTACTTCAATTGTTATTGTAGCTGAATTTGTTTAATGTACTTCACTCCTACCTCCTCTCAACCGTTCTCCACACAGAACCAAGGCGTCGTATGCAGTCAAAGTCGTCTTACGATCATAGTTAACAGTACTGAGTTAGTGAGTACAGTGCGTTCCGGAAATATGGTCGCGTTTTCCAGTGATGAAAAAAGCTTTCAATATTGAATCATATTTTCGCACAGATATTGTGTGTCCGTTTGCTTACGTCCCGTTCCGGTTTTCCCCCGCCTGCTTCTGCTAGCCCCTCTGTAAAGGCTAGTGGGTGGGCTGTCTTAGCTCTATTCTGAAAACATTTTCTCTTAGGAATTGGACATCTACGTAATATCATACAGCTATTTAAAATAACTTAAATAAAAAGACCTCATTAAGTAATTAACTGTCACGTGATTTCCTCCCTTTCTACGATCCTGCGACATAACCACTTGAACGGACAGTATATAGCATGTCTGAGTAATTTTATTTTTCCGGATCGGATAGAAGTGGAGATTGAATTTACACTACTTAAGGTACTGTTTTATAGAGTAGGTACAGAATTATTTCAAAATGAGTTACTGGTACGAAAAACGAAAATGGAATTAGGTGCAATAGTCTAGGGAGATAATATACACAAAAGAACTGAAGCCTGTATAGAAATGGACGGCCACCATTTTCAAAAATGTGTTTAAATATCCATATTAGGATTATTTTTCAATTTAAATTCACTCTCTATATTGCACGCTAATGTGCTGTAGACAGTAGAATACAGCCTACACTGCATAATAAATACGTCCGAATGGATAGCTCAGTTCGTGAGTAAAAACACTTATTGTTAATGCTGTAGTGTATTTTGATTAAACAAAAACCTAATGAAAATTAACAAACTCAAAATCATGATATTTCATAGTTTACGTACAGTTTCCCTGGAAAAGGATGAGACGATTGAATATTCCTAAGTCTCAGATGTAAGACACTGCGCATGATCGGAGACCAGAGCACCGATACACAAGATAACGAATATTGAGTTGCTTAAATTCAAGCTATTTGGTTTGTTACTAGCATCGTTCCGAAATTCACTTAAAAAACTGCAAAAAATATGATAATATTACGTAAATAAAAGATAAATATATACATAAATCGTGTAGTTAAATCGACAATGGACCTTCATGACTAGATCGACACTCCTCACAGATAGGAACGCTTTCATGTCGTTTCAATAGCTCAGACGGTAAGACTTCTGCCTGTTGTGTAGAACAGTGCGAGTTCAATTCTTAGTCTACACAACGATTTTTTTTGTCTAAATAACGTTGAAATAGAGATTTACAAAGTCCTGAGATTAAGTGTTAATCTAATGAATGCATTTATACACACATATACAATGTAAATGCATATATATTAAAAACTAACAATTAAAATGAAATTAAAAAATATATGTAATAATAGACAAACTTTCACAAAGGTTTAGAGTCCTTAGGCTAAGTCATTTGTTGAGTAATTATTACAATATTTTATTAATAGCTTTCCCATATATGTAAGAAATGCACTCGCACAAAACAATTTTTGTTAAAAGTATGGCTTTGGATTATTTCATTCTCACCCCTTCAGTTAATTTTAACTATTTTATCTACGTGTTTGCAATAGTGTTTCATTTAATGTGCATTCAATTTTATTCATGTTATGATTGAATGAAAAAGCACTGTTGCATTTATTGACTAATTACATATATTAATACTAATTATTAAATGCATCTGTTAGGTAACCTATTACAGTATCTTTTGCAAAATCTTGAATGTTTAAGTTGTCAATAATATTTCTGTACTATATACTATAATACGTTAAAAGAATTTGCAATTGATTTGGGATCCCCTACTTTATAATCATTGGTTTTAATGAAAATTTTTTTTTTTTCTGAGGCTATCTACAAGTTTAAATTTAATAATATTCCGAATAGGTTTAATTGTATTATCTGAATTTTGTACTTTTCTATTCAGATGTATTCTATTTCCCTCTTTCATAATTTTTGATAAATTACACTGTACTTTTTGCAGTATTTCAGAACATGAGATCATTACATTGCAACACATTACATATAGATTCTTCTTTTTAATACATGAGATTTTGAAGTCCCTGCGTTATCTACATGTTTTTACTTTTGAATTTTTTCACAACATTGAGTGGAAAATATCCACTGAAGTGATTATGAAATTAAAATGAAAAATTCAATACATTTACTCTTAATATCAGTAGTACCAGTATCATATATGTTTTTCCAAGATTCATTTTGTAGACATAAATGTGAATAATCACTAGATACAGCATTTACGATCCTTTCTTAGTTTTTAAATTAATATTTTGAAATTGTTCAGTAACATTGGAAACAATTAGGATTTGTTTATCATGTTCAGACAAACCATTCATTATAGGTTCTGTCGAATAGGAATTCAGTCTAATTCTGTGTACAAAACATTTATCAATGGCTGTGCTACTTCAGCTTGTATGCTGTGGGAAAATGACTCTGCGACTAAGGTTTCCAATTTCAAGGAGTGAATTTAATTTACTTTTACGGAAAAGTTCCGAGAGATAATCTATGTTTATGTCACTACAGATCACAAATTCCGTATGAGATTTCTAAAGTCTTTTCTTTACAAATTCAATGTTGGCTATAAATATTAATAAATAATCTAAGAGATATGAATGATTGTAGTTAGAAGTCTGATTTACATTATAAAAAGCAAGAAGTTACATTCCTCCGCAAGATTCGAACTTTCGATGATGGTTTTGTCGTCCAACTCACAACCACGCACCTATTCAATGCTTATGTTAATAACCTACAATTTAGCTGTGGCAATGTGGTGTCATAACTTGGGATTTGTTTACCTAATGTAATTAGATTTAATTTGATTAGTTTCGCAACAATTGGACTTCCTGGTATATCCTGTTATTTAGATATTTAATTTAGGACTGATTTATTAACTCTTACTATGCAAGATGCCTGTTATTTCAATAATTCTATATCACGTTAAATAGTCATTGTCTACACTAAAGTATTATCGTCATCCCTCATTTCTCATCGTAATGGCGAACCGACGTGACATGAGACAGTGCGAGTTATAGCTCTAGTTGAGGCTGGATATGGGGCTAGATCTGCTGGCCGTTTGGTCGGTGTTCCTGGAAGTACAGTACAGCCGCGAGGTGGGTTCATCGTTACCAAAATTTAGGGGAGGTCGAAAATCGCCCTATTCCTGGGCGTTCGCGTATTTCTTCATTGGAAGAGGATGCTCTCTTATTCGAGACAGTTCGACAGGACCTCTTTCGGACTGCTAACGAAATAAGAGCAGCATCTAACTTTCCCGGCTCTTCACAGACTGTGATCAGCAGGTTGAGAAACCGCGGTATTAGGAGCCGGAGGGCTGCGCAAATGGAAATATTGGGGGCAGCACAAGCTGTCGACCATCTTGCCTTCGCTACCTATCGAGTGGATTTCGATTGGAGAAATGTAATTTTCTCCGACGAAACAACCATCTCGAGTGATTACGAAGGTCCTGTCCGTGTCTATCGTGAGAATGGTCTCCGACATGACCAGCGCTATGTGCACCGACGTGAAAGATCGGGGCGCTTTAGCATATCGTGTTGGGGGTGGATGTCTTACGATGGACCTGGCGTTATAGAACGCATCGATGGCCGGTTTAATGCGGGAACTTACGAGCACATTCTGGAAAATATATTCCTTCCCTCCGCCCGAGAACGTTTTCCCGAAGGAACATTGCTGTTCCAGTAGGATAACCATCCCGTGCACTATGTTGCAAGCATTCAAAGATGGTTTCAAAGGAGACCCGAGATCGAAATCATTAATTGGCCTCCGAAGTCACCTGATTTGAATGTCATCGAAAATTTATGGGCGGAATTGAAAAAGAGAAGGATAGCCACCTATGCCCACCGACGCCCTCGAAATCGAGACGAATTGTGGGATCAAGTTGTTGACACCTGGGAAGATCTCGCCGGATATCAGAACTTATTCCACAATCTCGTGACATCCATGCCGG
The DNA here is from genome assembly GCF_040183065.1 of Periplaneta americana. Lineage (NCBI taxonomy): Eukaryota > Metazoa > Arthropoda > Insecta > Blattodea > Blattidae > Periplaneta > Periplaneta americana. The sequence goes on along the minus strand of NC_091123.1, from coordinate 78,419,672 downwards.
ATCGACTTAGAGCTGTAATAGAAGCTGATGGCATGTGGACAAGATTTTAAGTTAACAGGTCTCTTTTTGTTTCTTATGATTTTTGTTTGAGGAAGAATACTTTTAACTTCCAAGTAAGATTTATTATTTTTTTTTTTGACAAGGTTCAGCCCACTTGTAAGACCCAGAAATTGGGCATAAATTATTCCATATTTTTCGACAAATTAGACAGTCGAGAAACTCTGAACAAATTAATTACACATCAATAAAAAAAAAGTTTTACCCGGGATCGAACACGAGACGTTTCGGTTATACAGTGGAACCGACACGCTACTATACGAGCTAACGAGACAACACAGTGACAGCAGTAGTCCAGAATGTAGATCCCTTAGCAGGCATTTGCCATTCGGTACAGTGAAGCAATGATATTTTGTGACTCGAGCTATGTTGAGAAATCCTGGCCTTAAATGGCAGTCTTCTTCGTGATCCTTATTCTGGTCCTTGTCCTTGTTGTGGTCCTTGTAACAATTCTTGTACTATTTCTCATGTTATGTATCGTTACGTCGATATCGAGTGAACCGCGCTGTAGAACTTTAACTTCCGACGACCAAGAATTGTCTCATTCTTTTTCAGGGTAACTGTACATGAATGAACTACTTTTCTCCCCACCTATACCTAGTAAAGTGATTTGCTTGTATTTTACGACAGTATCATCGAACTCCAGTCGTGGAAGGGGGTAGTAAATCGTGTTTTCGTTTCTCAACCGTTATTCCAAAGGTACAGCCAGGTTAATATTAGAAATGTTAGTAAAAATAAAATGATGTACCTGTACAAATCTACTTTTCCAATAAATTCTGAACTAGGTTATTTTGATTTTAATAAATTTAAGAAAAGAAATTAAGCAAATTACTTAAAATTCATGTCTTTCCTTTTTTTCTTTTTCTTAATTTCAATCTTACTATTTATTCATTCCAACTTATATTCTGTTCTTTACTTGATTCTCTACTTTTATCTTCGTAATTATCCCTGTTTTGTAATAATTGTATAGGTTTTGTAATTTTATTGAAACTTTATGTTATGTTCCATTTAGTACAAAATAGTTAATTATTTATAGGAACACGAGCTTGCTCAAACGGCTGTGCGATAGGTCCATAATATGTATTTATTTTGTATTGTACAGCATGTAACAATAGATACTGTATACTAAATCCCAAACATCCCTACAATCTTAATCATGCTGACAATAACAATCACGAACAGTATAAACGTTTTACACAATTGAAGGGACTGTGAAAATCCTTTGTTACTTCTTTTTGTTGAAGCTTTTTATCGTATAGCCAATTTGAAACATTTACTTACTTAATGTTGGCTGGACCTCTATCAGTAGAACAGTAACTCAAATGTAATAATAAACAATCGTGTCATACTTTGTAAACAAACAGGTGCGAGTACATGTCAGCAGTTGCTAACAAAAGCAGCCTCTGTTAATTCTGTCTTAATATTGCTTTATGTGTGTATAAATAACACATTAATCTTCGAGCCTCCTCCCCTCGCCTTTTTAAATGTATTCGCAAGTTCCCATTGGAGTTGCAACCGTTACGCAGAAAGGTGCACCTCATTACTGTGCTATCGCCGTGTTACAGGCAGGAAGCTGATAAGCCCTCCAGATCGTATCGTGCGCCTGCCTGCATACTAGCGTGTTTCATTTGTTTCAATTCCAGGTTTGGGAAGTGGAGATTTATTTACCACACGCGGGGACTTTTATTTTTTACAGCTTTCCCTCTTATTGAGAATTCGAGCAGAGGATAACTCTGTTAGGCTATGTTTGAAAATTAAATTAAAATAAATAAAATTAAATTATGGTTTATTTAACGACGCTCGCAACTGCCGAGGTTATATCAGCGTCGCCGATGTGCCGGAATTTTGTCCCGCAGGAGTTCTTTTACATGACAGTAAATTTACTGACATGAGCCTGTATTTAAGCATACTTAAATGCCATAGACTGCCTGTTAATTTGTTATTATTATTGTCGGATGAATTGGAGGAAATGACGGAACAACTGGATAATACGCACGGTAAAGCAATGTCGATAGTCGATGTTACTCGCTAGCCACTATTCATCGGGCCGTACCGAGCCGTGTCAAACAAAATACAATCGAAATGGTGGTAAAATTCGCGACTATATTCTTAATTAAATCACTCTATTAGTCAAGTGCAACGGCGGTGTTTTCAATGCAGGAAAAGAAAATGCAGATGTAGTAAGATGTTAAAGTAGGTTATCAAACAAAATAAAGAGGAAAAAAGGTGTGTTTCACGGAATATCATTGAAATGACGGAAAATAAATTTCCTGTTAATGTTTTTTAGTAGGTTATTTTACGACGCTTTATCAACATCTTAGGTTATTTAGCGTCTGAATGAGATGAAAATGATAATGCCGGTGAAATGAGTCCGGAGTCCAACACCGAAAGTTACCCAGCATTTGCTCATACAACTGCTAACATCAACTCTTTCAACTCTTAAGAAAACACTGGTTGAGGGAAAACCCCGGAAAAAACCTCAACCAGGTAACTTGCCCCGACCGGGAATCGAACTCGGGACACCTGGTTTCGCTGCCAGACGCGCTGACCATTACTCCACAAGTTTCGACCCGGTTAATGTTCGCCAAAGTGTTAAGTACGTAATTATGACCGTTTTGCCGTTTTATTTGTGGCCTAGATAAAATACCTAGCCTTTTACAGAGGGGAGGAAAAAAACTTTTAGAGGCCATGAAATTATTCACCGCTTTAATTATATTATTGTTCAATTATTGTTCATCAATATTACGAAAAAAACTGTCATAAAGGCTTTGACCGACTATAAACATCGATACCGAAGAGATAAACCCATTCGACCGTGATGAAACTGTTAGTAATTGGAGATCGCTTATAAGATCTGTCTTAATCTTCTATGTAGAAATGTCGACCAAACAAATTGGTGGTCCAGGGAAAATCATTGAAATAGATTAGAGTAACAGTGGTGCTATCTCTCAGTAATGTTGAGAACGAAGGAAGTAGAGAGAAAAAAAAAACAAATTTCTCCTTCTAACGACGCCACAGACCAACGTCATGTTATTATGTTGGCGACATTGTGTATTTAGTTAAATTTGGTTGTAACCGTAACGGCACGGTTCAAAGCTACCGCGCAAATTTTCCAGTTTAGCAGGAAAGGCCAACTGTGTAAAGGAGTTAGAAGAAGACTATGATAAATATAGAAGAAAAAGAGAGAAATGGAAAGTGAAGAAGAAAGAAGGGATAACAGAAGTGAAAAACAAGCAATGAAAGAAGAATAAGAGAAATATATAAAACAAATTAAAAAGAAGAAAGAAAAGAAAGATAGAAAAAGAACTGAAAAAAGATGAAAGAGAAGAGAGGAAGAAAAGTAGGTACCGGCAGATAATGAGGGAAAGAAAGTGAATAAAAACGGAGGGAGCAGTGCAGGAAAAATAATAAAATTATGAGAAAGGAATGGGAAATAAATTAAGAACGAAACATCAAATACAAATGATTATGAAAGGGCAAAGAAAATTGAGGCAAATTTTAAAACGTTAATTAAGATATAAAGAATCGAAAAATAAATTTAGAAGAGGAGTAATGAACAAAGACATAATCAAATATGTATTATAGAGGTAGCAAGCAGACAAATATTAAATTAAATAAATATAGATTAAAAAGCTAGGGAGGACAGAAAAATTAAATGAATGAGAAGCTATTGACAAATTGGGAATGCTACGAATAGACAAATGACAAAAGAGATAGAGACAATACTAAAGGAAGGCAGAAAAATAATTAAAAATAAAGAGCAGCTGAATCAATGATGAGGAGCTTAGGAAATTGGCTAAGTGTAATGAAGCTATTGATTAAACGAATAACTGAGTTAACAAGTGATTGAATAAATTGATATTATTTAATGTATGAATATGATAAATTTAATTAATTAAAACTAATTTAGTATAGACCTCAAACCTGAATGAGTCAATGATTGGATTGATCAATTAATGAGTGACGTTCAATTAATCAATTCGATCATATATATATATATATATATATATATATATATATATATATATATATATATATATATATATATATATAGGCTATATTGAAATTAATGCGTAATATACATATGTATATATAATTCGTAAATGAATATAAAATTTAATCATTGCATTAATTAACTATAGAAGAGAGTATTGAGTGAACTGATATAATGGATGTTTGTTGAATATATCGGAAAAATGAATAGTTTAGTAAATTAATAATTGAGTGGACAAATAACTAATTAATAAATAAACGAAGTAAATATTATCGACTGAGTGAAAGGGTCAATGGATTAATGATTGATTGAGAAAAAATTGAATTCTTGAGAAAAAAATTATTTCATAATTAATTCTATAAATGACTGAATGATCGAGTAAGTAAACGAATTAATGTACAGAACAAATGAACCAACGAGAAGTTATACGAAGGATTGGATGGATGGATGGATGGATGGATGGATGGATGGATGGATGGATGAATGAGTGGGTAGGTGGATGGATGGGTGGGTGGATGGATGGATAGGTGGATGGATGAATGGATGGATGGGTGGGTGGATGGATGGATGGGTGGATGAACGGGTGGGTGGATGAATAGATGGGTGGGTGGGTGTATGAATGGATGGATGGATGGGTGGATGGATAGGTGGGTAAGTGGATGGGTGTGTGGATGGATGGATGGGTGGGTGGATGGATGAATGGATGGATGAATGGATGGGTGAGTGGATGGATGGATGAATGGGTGGGTGGGTGAATGGATGGGTGGGTGGATTGATGGATAGATGGGTGGGTGGGTGGATGAATGGATGGATGGGTGGATTGATGGATGGGTAAGTGGATGGATGGATGGATGGATGGATGGATGAGTGGATGGATGGATGGATGGATGGGTGGGTGGGTGGGTGGATGGATGAATGGATAGGTGAGTGGATGGATGGATGAGTGGGTGGATGGATGGATGGATGGATGGAGTAAGAAAGTAAGGTATAAAAGAGTAAGTGAATGAATGTTGAAAGATTAAGAGAATTGAATTATTTGGCAAATGACAGTCAGCAGGTGACTTGATGAATAAAGTAATAATTAGGAAGCAATGAACAGTTAAAAAGAATTGAATAAAATAATGAATGAATGATTCTGTAGATCAATTAATGACAAGGAATAATTAAATGAACAAGTAAATTATTATAAGAGCGTTAACTGGTGAGTGAGTGAGTGAGTGAGTGAGTGAGTGAGTGAGTGAGTGAGTGAGTGAGTGAGTGAGTGAGCGAGTGAGTGAGCTGCTCACTAAAAAAATGAGTCATTGAAATATCACCAAATTAATATTTGACTAAGCAAGTTCATGATATAAGTTAGGCAGTGTAAAAATACTACACTGACAAGCAAACATTCTCATGGAGACAGATAAAAAAAGTTAATTTTTTTCTTCTATCGCGTTAATAATGTCAAAAGAAGTGCTTATACAAATTTTGGCCACTCGACCGTAATTACGAGGCCGTCAAGAAAGTGATTTTCCCTGGGGCCTTTACAGAAAAAAGCACAATTTCAGGGAAAGATTTATTGGAACAGACACAGCAATTGTTGCGCAGCAATTGTTCCCCACCAGAAATGAGACATTTGTCATCCGATTCGGATCCCAGGCGACAGACTTCTACGACACCAGGATACAAAAATTGATCCAATGGTATGACAAATGTCTCAGTTCCAGTGGGGAACATGCTGAAGAATAGTGCAACAATTGATATGTCTGTTTCAATAAATCTTTCCCTGAAATTGTGCTTTTTTCTGTAAACGGCCCAAGAAAATTACTTTCTTGACGACCTCGTAATTGCGGTCGAGTGGAAAAAATTTGTATAAGCACTTGTTTCGACATTATTAACATGATGGAAGTAAAATAACTTTTTCGTCTGCCCTTATGAGAATGTTTGTTTACTTATGAGTTAAATTTTCCATAGACTACATTTCCATAAAACTGTCCACGTGTTGATAGTCACGATGGAAACAATGAGGCAAGAAAATAGTTTTACGAAAGTCCAGACAACTAAAACAACTTATACCTAACCTCAAGATTTAATTATTACTTGAATCTCACTCGTTTCTCTTGTTGAATTTACAAACAGATGAAACGCGTGAACTAGTGAACTCCGGTCTTACACTACAGAAACTCCTTCAATTAACATACAACTTTATTATAGCGTCATAAGCACGCAGAACATGTATGGTCATAAATTACGGGTACATAATTTTGAAAACAATGAGCATCATTTTCATAACGATGACATCTATTACAATACAGGAGAATATCCGCATACGTAAAGGATGCATTTCTCATCCGCGTGTGATACATACGAATGAGGGCCGGAATAGTAATGTCTGCTCTAGCAATAACAAAACTAATTAACAACACAAATATGATAATGAAATAGCAGCGTTAACAATGTAGAGATGAACGTCGACAACTAGTAGAGAAATGCGTGGGCGAGTTTGCATAATGCGTACAAGACAGTGCGAACATTAAACTGACAAATGTGGAGAGGCTTCGGGTCATTATAAACCACAATATTTTATCCGGCGAGCATTTGTTTGTCAATTTATTGGAATTTAAAGTTACAACCTGACGACGGGTGGATTAATTAATGTATGAATAAACTAACTGCTGTTATAATTTAATGTTCGTTTGTATTTATCGTTCTAGCGTAGTCACAGTAGTACTAAAACGTGAGCTCTGCACAAGAAAAGAGTGAAGGTAGAAATGTACGTTTAAGATGGAGAATGGAGAATTAAACGCAAACCAGAGATCGGTGGTCACCGAATTTGTCAAGTATGAGAGTTGCTTTTGAAATTAGCTGCCTATGTAGCTCAGTTGGCAGAGCAGTGCAGGGCCATTCCATTGTGACGGTTGTGGCATTTATACTGTATTCCTCGAAAGAAATTAGTTTAATAATAGAACTACATCTTCAAATTTATTCAAAATTTATTTCTACAGTGTTTACAGAAGTACTTCAAAATCTTAAAAGAAACAACATATAGATCCTACAAATATACTTTTCTTTTTTGTGACGGTTGTGACCATTTAATGACAAAGTTCCCACAAGAGTTTCCTAAGACAAAATTTCTGTGAAGTTTTGGGGTAAGCAGAGATACATTAAATTGGAAATTTTTGTCTTATTCTTCAGTTTGATTTTATATCACGCTGATCTGTGTATTCCCTTCCTGTCAAATTTCAGGCTGCGATTTCCATTTCTGTGAGGCACTATGGTGCAACATAGAGGCTATTGAATTGACAGTACAACATAGTGATGATGAAGCAATTCAACTTGTGTACGGGATGTACGAGTATGTAGCATTGTCACTTGTTTCGCACCACGTATGATAAAATTGAAGGTTGGCTGACGATTTTGGCTATTCCTTCCAGAAATGAGAAAACTCCTACTTTCCTAGACTGCTTTTTTGGCAATGGTTAGAAAAATCCAACCTGATCCATGTGAACCTGGAACGTAAAGGAGTAGGGCACACAACTAATTGTCTTTCCTTATTTTGGTCGTCTTGTTTTGTTTTTCCTTCCTCATCGTGTCGTGTCATTTTTTATTGTCTTGGTTCGTCGTGTCTTGTCTTGCAACGCCTTTTCTTGGTTATCTTGCTATGTTTTTGTCTTTTGTCATCGTATAGCATCTTGTATGTTTGTCTTGACTCGTCGTGTATTTTCCTGCTTTGTTTTGTTCTGTATTTTATGGTTAACTTGCTTTGTTTTTTTTTTCTCGTCGCGTCATATCTTGTGGTTTTGTCTTAGTTCGTCGTGTCTAATCTTGCCTCGTCTTCGTTTTTTTTTTTTTTTGTCTTCTGATCTCTGCGTTGTCTTGGCTCGTACCTTGTCTTCCCTTGTTTTTTTATAGCTGTATTGTTTTTTTTTTAATTTCTAGTCGGATGACATAGGCCTACTGCTGCGTTCACTTATCACTTCTCTTTTAACCCCTTCACTCCTGAATTTATATTTTAAAAAAATTGAAAAAAAAAATGGCCATATAATCATTCTGGGGATCCAAAATTCCCAAATCAAGTCTTCGCAGAAAATCAAAATTTGGGGACAATTTTGACTCCTGGGGCCCGAAAATTTTAAATTTTATTTTTAATTCAGGTATAGAAATGTTTCAAAAATAATATTCTCCATTTATATCACATTTAATTTTTCAAAATATTTAAAAGTATCGAAGACATTCCAAAAAAGAAACAATGTACACTATAATGTACATCAGGCCTGAAGGGGTTAATAAATCACCACCAACATATTAAATTGTGAGTTTACTGGAATGGTTTTAATATCTACTACAGAAAAGGGATTCTAGCCGTTCTTAAAAGAGTTAGCACGATAACTACATTTTTACAAGTCTTGCAACTAATTTAATTAATTTAGAGTAATTGAGATTATTATCATGTAGCATTGTAAATTAAAGCATTTTGAATATCCTTATGTCTTCTGAGGAAATATAATAAATGTTTATTGCGCAGCATACCTTCCATAACAGGCTATATTCCACGGAAGAAGCGACAAAAAATTAACTTAATTATAAATTTAATTGCATAATATAAAATATAGACGATTTGAGTTCAATAATGAATAAATGCGCAATAAAATTAAGTATACACTCTTAATTGGCGCAATTCAATTGCTTACTGCGTGCGAGCCACAATATTACGAGATCAAGGAATTTTATACCATGCTTTTAACAAAATACTTGCGTGTTGTCAGGCAACTCAAATGAGTCCCTTCATATATTACGCATGGAGCCATTAGTACACCTTAAAAGGCTTTATTCCAGGAGTTTTCGCTAATTAACATCTATAATTTTATTATCTATAGCTATGTCTATAAATTATGTAATGAATACAATAGAGAATTGAACGAACTCCGAATAAATAATAGGTATCAGAATTAATACATTAATAATGATTAACGCTAACCTTGCCAAAATAATAGATAGCAGCTACTTTTTCTGAAGTTCAAATTGACAATTAATTAGTAAATAAATAAACAAATACATGGCCATAAATAAATAAATGTACGGAAATCTCAAAGAAAAACAAATGCTTCCTGTATTTGCTAGCCTCCAGGAGGGAGTTAACTGTCTGAGCACATACAGGGACATCATTTTATTTTTACTAACATTTTTAATATTAACCTGTCTATACCTTTAGAGAACCGGAAACACCGCTCGCTACCCCTTCCACGACTGGAGTTCGATGATACTGGCGTAAAACACAAACACATCACTTTACTAGGTATAGGAGGGAAGAAAAGCAGTTCGTCCATTTACGTAAACTAGGAAATATCGCAATTTTGAGTTCGATAATTTTCATTAGGTTTTTGTTTAATCAAAATGCAGTACTGTATTAAGAATAAGTGTTTTTACTCACGAACTGAGTTATCCATACGAACGGATTCATTATGCAGTGTATATTATACTGTCTACAGGAATTAGCGTACAATAAAGAGAATGAAGTTCAATTGAAAAATAATCATAATATGGATATTTAAATACATTTTTGAAAATGATGGCAGTTCATTTCGATACAGGCTTCAGTTCTTTTGTGCATATTATCGCACTATAGACTATTGCATCTAATTCTAATTGTCAGTTTCGTTCTTCGTACTAGTAACTCATGTTGAAATAATTCTGTACCTACTCTATAAAAGAGTGCCTTACGTACTGTAAATACAAAATTCAATCTTCACTTCTGTCCGACCCGCACAGATAAAATTACTCAGACATGCTATCTACTGTCCGTCCAAGTGGTTATGCCGTAGGATCGTAGAAAGGGGGGACAGTTAATTACTTAACGAGACCCTTTTATTTAAGTTATTTTAAACAGTTGTATAATATTATGTAAACGTCCAATTCGTAACAGAAATTAATCTTTTCAGAAAAGAGCTAAGGCAGCCCAGCTTTTACAGAAGGGCGTGCAGAAGCAGGTGGGGGAAATCGAGATGCGACGTAGGCAAATGAACAGTACCTGTGCGAAAATATGGTTCAATATTGAAAGCTCTTTCGTCACTGGAAAACGCGAACTTATTTCTGGAACGTACTATACTCCCTAACTCAGTGCAGCCTTGATTCTGTTTGAAGGACAGTTGGAACTTCATTAGTAGAAGGGGTGGGAGTGAAGTGCATTCAAAAACTCAGGTACAATAAAAATTGAAGTAAAAATAAAATGATGTCCCTGTATAACCCCTCAAACCGGTATTTAAAATTCCTTGTCGTAATCGCTGAAGCGATATTTACATCTCACAGTGAGTAGAATTAAATTTATATGACGTCACTATTTTATCTCTATTTTGGAAATAGTTAAACATAATACAACCACCATATGTTAGTGAAAGCAGACTCTCTCCAATACACTCAAAAAGAAGTATAAAAATATCCCCAACAGATTACGAACTGTGGCCTGTTTTATGCAATCGTGCATGTTGCGTACACTTGTATGTAAAACCGCTACAGAACTACCCTAGAGAGCTGCGTACACGCGAACGGCAAACCGGCCTGCGTAGTTAATAATGTGAAAATACAACAGCCCATCGCATTGGCTTAGTGAAAAGCCTACGAGAAACAAACATGACATAACATGAAAATCCAAATCCCAGTAATTACATTACATGAATAAAATTGTATTGTGAATAATACAGGGTGATTCACGAGGATTTACCGTCCTTTACGGAGCTTATTTCCAAAGACATTCTAAGCAAAAAATGTCATATAAATATGAGTCCTATTCTCAATTTTACAGAGTTACGTTTCGTTACTGGAACGCATTGGTGTGAACGCGTGATCTTGATCAGACACAGCGAGAGCTACGGAATTCAAAGATAGCCGTATGCAGTTACGTAGCGCGAATAGTGCCGTTCACAAGCGTGCGGCCAAGTGTACTCAAGCGGACGGCGACATTTTTTTAAATTTATTTTTTATTTATTTTATTTATTTAACCTAGCCATTAAGCCTTCTCTTCCCCCCTACCAGGGAATTACAACTACAATATTAAGAATACAATTACAATTATAATTGCAATTAATATTAAATTTACAAATACTATAAAAATCAAAGTACTAAAAGATTAACTGATTAATAAAAGCTAGACAGTTTATTGTAAAAGTTAAGAAGAGAGAAGCATTTCTTTTATTGATCAAGTAAAAATTAATGTGTTCTAAACTCTCCAAAACTATAAATTAGGATGCAAAATTGAACTGCAAATAATTAAGTCGGTGGAAGTGGTGTGATTTGTAATAATTGTGATAAGTGCTTAAGAATAATTTAATTTCTAGTTAAAAATAGAAACAGATGTCTATATATAATATAATATAATAATGTTTTATTTTCGCTGGCAGAGTTAAGGTCATAAGGCTTTCTCTTCCACTCAACCAGCCTTAATCAATACAATACATATTTATATTACAAATATTTAGACTACACTTAAAAGGTTCTCCAGCAATATTCTTCAGTTTTAACGACTAGTAGACTACATACAGTATTTATTTAATTTTAGATAAACCTATAAGGTAAAGTAGTAACTTAATTTATGAGCTAATTTAATTCAATCAATTATAATTAATTTAATATTTGAGATAGCTAGTCTGTACGAAGCAACTGAGGAGTTCACAGCACATTTTTAGCTTCATAATACTTGCCAATTAAAGAAATGATACTTCTGAATGTTTCATTCTCTATTTGTATTTTTTTTTTATTTTAGTAGGTTATTTTACGACGCTTTGCCAACATCTTAGATTATTTACCGTCTGAATGAGATGAAGGTGATAATGCTGTGAAATGAGTCCGAGGTCCAGCACCTAAAGTTACCCAGCATTTGCTCATATTGGGTTGAGGGAAAACCCCAGAAAAACCTCAACCACGTAACTTGCCCCGACCGGGAATCGAACCCGGGCTACCTGGTTTCGCAGCTAGACACTCTATTTGTATTATTCTTTTACCTTCAAACTAAAGAAAAAACGTATTTTGTAAAGAACTTTAAATTATTGTAACTCTGAAAATATTGAGAATAGGAACTATGCTTATATGACTTTTTTGCTCAAAATGTCTGCAGCAATAAGCTACGTAAATGACGGTATATCCTCGTGAATCACCCTGTATAGTCTAATATATTATAAAGTCTCAGATAGAATGTAAGTTTTGTGATAACAATTGGCCAAGTTGCAAAATTTTGTATGTAAATCAAAGAAAAATATGAGATAAAATAATTTTACACAGATTTCATAATTTTGTCATTAAGTTTTCGCATTAGTCCTCCCTTAACGTTCAAGTCAATGTATGTTTGGTTAGTAATATTAAAACGTATTTCAGCTCAGACTGAGTAGTACTTTCTTTCAAGTTCTGCAGTTTTATAGTCCATTTCTTTGTTACTCTTGATCATGGTTCTCCTACCGACTTCTTGAAGAAATATAACATACGACATCTGGATATTTCTTGCCTCTTTTTTCCTTGGCCATACAAATTCTATTCCAACGACACTCTTCACTTTTCTCTTGTTTCTTATAACTTCACCTCATTAAATGGCTGTATGATGATGTACAAATTTCGGTGATATCATATAGAGTAGGGATGAGGAGCTCGCATTACAAATAGAGCAGGCAGCATGAATAGCCACGTACAACAACAACTGTAGCAGATCTCTGAGAGAGGTTGTTCCCTGTCCCTTATATAGACGTAGACAGCCAAATATAACTTCTATCTATAATGTTGCAACAAGTACCTAGGAAGGACTCGAGGATGCCTAGAGCGAGAACCGGTTTCTCAGATTGGGTTGGAATTTCTACCTGGCCTATAGTTCGTACAGCTTCCTCGTGTGCAGTTCCGTGGCTTCTTTGAGTGCCCAACTGCACTCGAGAAAATTGAACATATTGTACTAGGAAACTGCTTGGTCTATATCAGAATTATTTTCGGCCTGCACGTTTACCTTCTTTATTTTTCTTCCGATAACCATGGTCTTCGTCTTTTTTACATTTATCTTCATCCCATACTGCTCACATCTGTCATTTAGTTCAGTAGCATATCCTTTAGTATCATCTCCTCTTCTGCTAACAACGCCATATCATCAGCAAATCTTATACACTTTATTCGTCTTCCTCCTATTACACTCCTATGTTCTGAAAACAGTCCTTCACTAAATCCTCGAAGTAGATGTTGAACAGTGTTGGTGATGAAGGGCATCCTTGTCGTACTCCTCTCACTATTTTATTTTCCTCTGACAATTCTTCTCCTATCCTGACTTTGACTCATTGTTTCGTATAAATATTACTACTGAGGAAGCAATTATAAAACAATTAATAAGAAGACTTCGCCTTATTAAATTTAAAAGGAGGGAATATAAAGACAGAAGTTAAAACAAATATCACAATTAAATAAATAATTAGAGAATGGAAACAATTACCTAATGGATATATACAGGGACATCATTTTATTTTTACTAACATTTTTAATATTAACTTGGCTATACCACTGGATCAACGCCATTTGCTACCCCTTCCACGACTGAAGCTCGATGATACTGGCGTTACAAACAAATCACTTTACTAGGTATAGGAGGGAAGAAAAGTAGTTAATCCATTTACGTAAACTAGGAAATAACGCGCTTTTGAGTTTGATAATTTTCATTAAGTTTTTGTTTAACCAAAACACAGTACTGTATTAACAATGAGTGTTTTTACTCACGAACTGAGCTGTCCATGTGGACGTATTCATTATGCAGTGTATATTATACTGTCTACACCACATTAGCGTACAATATAGAGAATGAAGTTAAATTGAAAAATAACCATAATATGGATATTTAAACACATTTTTTAAAATGGTGGCCGTTCATTTTGACACAGGCTTCAGTTCTAATGTGCATATTATCGCACTATAGATTATTGTACCTAATCCCAATTACCAGTTTCGTCCTTCGTACTAGTAACTCATGTTGAAATAATTCTGTACGTACTCTATAAAAGAGTACCTTACGTACTGTAAATTCAATCTTCACTTCTGTCCGATCCGAAAAGATAAAATTATTCAGACATACTATCTACTGTCCGTCCGAGTGGTTATGTCGTAGGGTCGTAGAAAGGAGGGTAATCACGTGACAGTTGATTACTTAACGAGGCCCTTCTATTTAAGTTATTTTAAACAGTTGTATAATATTACGTAGACGTCTAATTACTAACAGAAATTAATGCTCTTAGAAAAGAGCTAAGACAGCCTAACCACTAGCTGGCGAATAAAAGCTGGTGGGGGGAAAACGGGATACGACGTAGGCAAATGGACGACAGTACCTGTGCGAAAATGATTCAATATTTAAAGCTCTTTCGTCACTGGAAAACGCGAACATATTTTTGGAACGTACTGTTTACTATAACTGTAAGCTTATATGCGGTCTTGGATCTGTGTGCAAGACGGTTGAACTTCATTAGTAGAAGGGGTGGGAGTGAAGTACATTCAAAAACTCAGATACAATAAAAATTGAAGTAAAAATAAAATGATGTCCCTGTAGAACTCAATAGACATTTACAATAATTGTATTGTGTATTGTTATTGTATTGTGTGTAAAATTGTATATGTGTTGTAAAATTGTATTGTGTATTGTAAATTTTATTGTGTATTGGTTATCATTTTATTGTGTATTGTTAATATTGTATATACCACTGCCACCGGGTGCTTGCCCACTTGCAGTGTAAATAAATACATACATACAACCAGATTCATTATTTTTTACAGGCGATTTAGCTCTGGTGCCATCCTCAGAAGATGAATTACAACGTTCAATTTTTAATTTTAACAAAATTGGAATTAAATGTGATATGAAAATCAATAAATAAAAAAAAAAACTAAAATTATGGCCTTCTGCGGAAAATACCCTGTGCCTAGCAAAATATGTTTACATTAAAAATATTAGAAAGAGTAAATTATTTTACATATCTGGAATACACATTATCTTTTTTCGATGAAGTAGACATTTCACAGAAAATTTCTAAGTACACCAAAACAGTGGGAACAACATTATGAAACCTTTCCTAGCACAAAGGCATACTAGAATACGCTTATACAAGACCTTGGCGAGACTTGTACTTTATTACGGCAGTGAGGCATGGGCATTGAGGAAAAAAGACGAAAGCAGAATAACGGCTAATGAAATGAAATTGATGAGATATACAGCGGGATATACGAAATGGGATCACAAACGCAATGAAGATGTAATGGAAGAATTACAACTAGAACCTGTAATTACTCACGTAAAACATTATCGGAACAACTGGATAAATCATCTGCATCCCATGCGTAGAGATAGAATCCCAAAAGTCATGCTCCGCTATCGTCCAAACGGGAGGAAATTTCTCGGCCGTCTAAACAAGCGCTGGATTGAAATTTAAACTGTGAGATCGTAACAGGCCATATGGGAAGAAGAAGAAGACAATTTTATTTCAAATCGCAACCAAGATTACAATAACAATCAATCAATCTTCTTAATGTATCCAGCTGTTTGCTGACAACATAAAGTCCACTATAGTCTATTCATTTGTTGTTTTACAATAGCAATCAAGAACAACATAAAAGTTTCGTGCAATTATAGAGATTCGATGAAACCTTTATCACTTTTCTCACTAATGACGATAAATCCACCTTTAACAATATAAAATTGCAATCATTTCAAAGAGTAAAGAAAATACATTTTTACTTTCAGACGACAAGGACTAATAAAGTGCATGTAACGCTTTACAGTTACTTTCCAGTACGGAGTTCGGAATAATGGTACTCGTATTTCATTTAACAGTGCTGCAGAGATTATTCAGCGACGAAATTCAACGATAAATGGTGAAATTTCGCCTGGAATCCTCTGTCAGCAACAGGTTTCATCTAACCGTAGGGGAGAGTTGGATAGTATCGGACATCGAGTAATATCGGACAGTGCGTTTCTTTCATCTACCACAGATGGTAGTACCTGAATGACGTGGTTACGTAACTGTATGCGACATTACAAAAACGTAACCATGTCATTCAGGTACTATCATCTGGTTGTAGATGAAAGAAACTCACTGACCGATATTACCCGATGTCCGATACTACCCAACACTCCCCTAAATCTTCAATATCAATTAGTTGAAATTCCAGATAAGTCTACATTACAAATTTTATGAATTGGTAGGCCTACTGGTAATTTAATTGTAATTCTTCCTAAAGAAATCAAATTAGTTTTATATTTAGTTTCTATTATTTGCATATCCCATACTTCTTATTCCACTTGCATTTCAAAGAGAATAGCTTTGAATAAGCAATAAGATTGTATCACATTTCTTCCCTTGTTTTTCTCTAGAGAATTTAAAAGAACAAAGGGGCGGATGGAAGTTCTTCGCACCATTATACATAATGATATCAAAATTATTTTTTTAATTGAGAAAACTTTCGTTTTGAATGCGTAAAGAAATGGTTTATAATCGCTTCTTAGGTTTAATCTTGTATAATTTAAAATGCATCTTGCATGCTATGAAAATGCACTACTCACTTTCTTAATTGGCCAAATTGTTTATCATTCTTCTTATGTCCGTTTAATTAGCTGTTATCTGACAAACCGGTGAAGTTTATTGTTCTCTGGTTCGATACGTATGACAACACTAGCGAATCAAATTCTCAAATGCTGCACACAGACCTAGTATGATAAGAGAAAACACTCTCATAAAACAATGCTCATAAAATACCGGAGCTTCGATGTGTACGGTGCAGAAGAGTTGTAAAATTATCACCAAGTTTTTGTATGTGTTGCAACATCATCTAATGTGCCATATGTTACGGTTGTACAACCGCTCTGTTATACAGAGTAAAGAGTAACTTCATGGTTCTCGTATAGGTACAGTTAAATGTCGATATAACGACACCAGTTTAATTCATTTTTCAGTTCAACAACAAAAAAATGTAATCCCCGTCCACGTTTCCATAAGGCACAATGTGGAATAATTTCATTTGTACGAATATCGATATTTTAAGTCTTGCTAGTACGAAAAAAAATTCCTTCAGCAAAATATGACAGATTTAAAGAATTTATTTTGTGTATGTTCCTTTAATTAACTTATTTATAGTGGGATTGTCATATAAACTATCTGTGTCTTAAACTACGTAAAACAATTCATGAATTTGTTTTACTAAGACATTTTATGGAAAAAATAACATTAAGACAAATATATTTGAGTCTAGTTCATTCCATCCTACAATATGGCATTATAGGATGGGGTGGGGCAATGAACTCTTCACTCATGCCATTAATATTATTACAGAAGAGAATAATAAAAATATATATTAAGAAAAAATGGGTTATCATACACGCCTCATAAACAAGGAATTTAATGTAGTACTGAATATCAAGCAAATATACATATAAACCCTATTAAAATACTGCCACAAAATTAATAACCATTATGACCATGGTTACAGTACAAGAAGATACATTATATCATGTCCTTTGTTTGAACCCTAATGCAATTCTGAAGCAGGACTAAGAAATGCCTCAAATTTCGGCCCGAGATTGTGTAATAACTTCATTTAAAACATTCAAAATTAGCATCTCCCAATAATAAATTATTTAAAAAGCAACCACTTCAACTGATTTTAAATACTGATTAGTATCCTAGGGCCATATTCATAGACTTTCTTAGCGCGGGCTTCCGGTGGATGATCAGCGAACTGATGTTTTTCGTATTCATAAACCAGTGTTAGCGATACGATATGTTATGAATCCCGTACAAGTAACCAGTCGATAGCCGGGACTAGTTTAGCACGCTCGTAGCGCGGGCTAGCGAAATGTCTATGAATAGAACCCCTAGTAATTATATATATATATATATATATATATATATATATATATATATATATATATATATTTCATTTTTTGATATATATTTTATATTATGATTCTTTCAAAATTCAATGAATCAAATAGAACTAAAATATCATTTATGCATATAATATATTACTTCATTATATTATTTGATAATATTATGTATTTATTTTACAGTTGTATTATTTAATACTTTTTCATTTCATTTTATTATTGTTTAAAGGAGCCATCGCCACTTGAACTTTCTAATTAACCAACTCTTCTGTGTTTTACCTGATATAATTTCATTGTATTTCTTGTATTATTATTTTGATATTCATCACTTTAATTCAAGTAATCAAATATATTATGTACGCAAAAGTAAACAGCTAAATAATTATTTTAGTGTAGGCTTAAACTTGAAATGTTACTTTTTAATTATTTAATGTACACTCCACTCCCGGCCATAAGCTTTTGCCTCATCGGAAGTGCCAACCAAAAGTGTACCATTATTATCGTACAAATAAAATTATTATTATTTTAAAAAGTAATGGATAACGTTGCCTAATTCAATGAGCGGGTAGTCCACCCCTCGCTTAGGATAGTATGCTAAAGTCATTGCTAGGTATCTGTAGTCAGCTTTTGTGTTTCGCCCATGTGTTGAAGTTAAGCGTGCCGTTAGAAGAAAGTTTTAGACTTTTACATACACCGGCTTGGCTTGACTTGGCTTTTACGCGGACTAGATATGCGATGACTGTCCAAGACCGACAGGTGGCCTGTGTGGCATTCGTGAATCCAATGCTGACAGGTGGAACCATCCTGCCTAAGCTTCTGATAGAGTCAGGTTTCGTCCGCATGCGAGTAGCCTGATGAGCCTCAGGGTCCCGGAGCCTCAATCCCTTCCTATATCTGCATCGGAAACTTGTATTACCCCCAAGACTTCACTCCAGCCTATTTCTACTATTGCGGATGATAGATATACACTGGACATTAGTGTCTTGTAAGAGAAACATGCGCTGGCTGTGTTCATTAAAATGTAACGTACCTGTTGTTTCAAGAGATTCTGATTGACAGAAATTTCAATATATAAATCACTGAGAACGTCGGTAGGTAAACCATGTCAATCATCACAACAGCGAAGAGAAAATGTGAACAGTCTTCTTTAAAAGAAAAATTAATAATTTTAAATTTAGACAAAGACCAGAAAAGGTTCAATGAAGCGAACAAATGAAGGGTTCAGAGCCATAGTGGGCCAAGCGCCATATATTAAAAACAGAGAAAATAAGGGTTAAAATTAAGTGAATACCATACAGTAATTCAATGACACATATAGTAATTAATATAAAGTATGCACACTAAAACTAAATGATATGTCAGTCTTCATTAAGGGATTAGGTACAGTTTACAGCAGTAAAATTTTGGAAATAGCAAACATTTTTTTCCTTCATTACTGTATCCTGTACAATAATTAAAAACACTGTCCTTCAGCTATATGAAAAAATTATTTTTACGATTTAAAAAAATATATATATTTACATTTTTTTTTTCAAAATTCATTTCACTGTGCAGTGGAAAAGAGTTTCCCACATGACTAATAAACTATCCAACATTCTGTGATAAACTTTTTTGTGTATTTATGCAAGTCATATCTACAATATGATGCAAGATCACTTCTCTACCTTTGATAGACTGTCTGATAAAAAATAAATTCATTTTCAAAAATGGTCAAATATCAGTATTTTCTCCTAACACAAAATAAAAAATAATATTATTTATTAAGGAATGTAGTTGAAAGAGCATGATATTGTAAACATGAGTTTCAGCAATAAAATAAAAGAGGGAGAACATGAAAAAATTAACAAGTTTTGTGAGTTATGAGGGAAACGCTTCATCATTGCACAGTGAACTGCCACCATTTTTAACTTTGAAAAAAAAAATGTTGAATATCTCCAAAAATTGTACTGCTGTAAGCTGTACCTAATCCCTTAAAGTATGGTATTTATTTAAGTTTAACCCATGCTTTCTCCCTATTTCAATA
Organism: Periplaneta americana; assembly: GCF_040183065.1. Classification (NCBI taxonomy): domain Eukaryota; kingdom Metazoa; phylum Arthropoda; class Insecta; order Blattodea; family Blattidae; genus Periplaneta; species Periplaneta americana. The sequence goes on along the minus strand of NC_091123.1, from coordinate 78,399,740 downwards.
AATGGCGCTTGGCCCACTGTGGCTCTGAACCCTTCAAATATTCTATCAGTTTATCTACACTTCCAGTATTCATTATTGTACTGCTTCACTTGCTTGTTTTATTGCGATCTTGTATTTGTCAAGTTTAATGAATTAATGCATATACACTGTCCCCAGAACTTCGTTATGCTGACATAACTATATACTTGCAGTAAATAAAATATTGAAAACATTAAACGTCCTATAATTTGCACATGACCAATTAATATTCATTGAGGATGAGTTATAATATACGATATTTACGTGATTAACAAATGAGTCTAGACATATAAAAATGAATGAATTCCTATACAGTTCTCAAACCCATTTCTTAGGTCTCAAGTTGCGCACTAGAACACTGAATTCTTATTACCTCTTCTCTTTTTTCCTTCAATACCCTCATGTATTACGAGTTGAAATAAATTGCATTAATTATACATGACATATCTAAACTGGTCCTTATTTCACCGTCCTTAGCAATTTAAACAATGTCTTTATTCACAGCAGCGAATTAAAAGTTCTTATGTATTTCTCTCCATGACAACTAACACACTAACAACAATAACATCCACCCACACATTCATTCATTTATAACTTCATCACAAACAACTCGTTGACAAGAAAACGCCTACAATTAAAAATTAAATTTATATACCTGTAATATATTGTAACTTTTATTTCAAACAAGAATGTAATTTTTGTTCAAAACAACAATAATCACTTGCTATAATTTGGATGTAAACACTCCCGTCAACAATGGGATTTCCACTCCACACAGTAACACAGTATTCGTTATTGCACTCCACAGACGACAATGACAATTTACTTGAATTATTGAGAACAACAATGTACTGTTAATTTAACTAATGTTCACAAAGCACTATTTACAAATCAGAACTGTCAGTTCTCAGTTCACAGTTCGTTTGCCTTGGCTAGTTCTTATAGCTCAGTCACTCGAGTTCACAGTATCTCGAACCCCAGACCTTCAGAGACAAGCCGCTGAACTTCGAACTCAGGTCCCCCAACTGCGGTCCACTGCACTCAAACTCAGAACTTCCGGCTCCCACAGTTACGGACACAAATCAAGTCGAACTCCGGTCTCGAAGCTGGCTTCACTGCTACACAAGACTGCCTTGCTGTCCAAAACTAGCAACGACTACAACTAACTGCTCAAGTTCACTCGCGTGTCGTATTTATAATTAAACCATAGTTTATGGAGAGTACGATTTCGCGATCAATCTACAGATGTCGAGAAGATGGCACCTATCTAGGCTTCTCTGGATTTTCCCCCTCAGTTACCAGCTGCTTTACTTCCCCCTCACCCTTCGTCACATCCGCTTCTCCACCTCGCGCCCCCTCTTATGTCCAGACCCGAGCGGCCGCAACCTTCTTCGCTGCGTCGCTCGTTTTCTCGTGCGCCCCCGACCTCTGTGGGACGCGATCGACTCCCGACTGTCACAATATTAAATATTGTATTGCACACGAGAGTAAACAGATTTTATGATCTCGTGCAAATTATCACCCTCGGCTTCGTCTAGGGCGCAAAACTTTCCACTTGCGGATAAAATCTAATTTTACTTTTTTGCTCTATAAATTACTATTTTGTTAGCACATGATATGAGCGGGTTAAGTTATCTTGTTTCATTTAATTATTATCAGTTTATTCTGTTGAGAATGTCTTCATTGTGCCTCCACTAGTTATAGAATTTTAACGAACTGCAGTAGCCTAAGTCCATGTTCCAAACGAAAGTTTAGTCAAGTTAGACAAGGATACAGGATTCTTTGTCATGCAATATATCAGTAATATAGAATGAAGAACCTAACATTACTACCTTGAAATTTTCCTAAACAAATGCTGCTATTTATGTGCTGTTTGCTAGAAATAAAAGTGCAGATAGGGACTTATGAACTTAGCATATAAGCAGTTATTGAGAATTAGAGGAAAATGGATTTTTTTTTTACAAATTTTGTAACAGACCTTTTTTTTATTGTAGCAAAAATTAAACGAAATAAAATGAGATTCACAGTAATCTTTGTTGCATTTATCAAGTGAAAATAATTTAAGAAATAGCCTATTAAGTAATCCTTACATGAAACAATGAGTCAAAGTCAGGAGAGGAGAAGAAATGTCAGATGGAAGTGGAATAGGAAGAGGAGTATGACAGAAAGGCCCTTTATCACGTACTGTGTTCAACATTTACTTGGAGGATTTAGTGAAGAATTGTTTTCGGAATATGGGACAGGTGACAGAAGGAGGAAGAAGAAAAAAGTGTATAAAATTTGCTGATGATATGGCGTTGTTAGGGATATGTTACTGGAACTAAATGACAGCTGTACAGCTCATGCATTTTGTCAAGACACTCGCGATGTGCAGTATGGGAACAACGTTTCTATGGAGGGGGTAGGAATAGAAGGGAAGGTCGGGCGTGTATCTACCGAGTTCAAGGCAAAGACAAACCCATTCCCCTATAATTCGTAAGTAGACTCATCCGATCTTTTGCGCAGCTCTGTAGGAAGAGTGGGGGTATATGGACATAATGCATTCGCTGTACGCAGTATGGGATGAATATAAATGCAAACAAGACGACCATGGTTATCGGAAGAAAAATAAGTAAGGTAAATTTGCGAATTCGAAATGAGGCAGTAGAACGAGTGGACAGCTTCAAATACTCGGCATGTACTATAAGTAGTAACATGAGCTGCTGCAATTCAGTTCTTCACAAGTCGAGATTCGAACCGTGACTCTTACGAACGCATCTGCAGTGGCGTATCGCTGCACCTCGAAATGTTGGAATACATCGCAAATGAGTTCTAATTTGTGGTGACTGCGCAGCTGCTACTGTAGTATGAACACTACTGAAAACCGGAATACACAATTCAGGCGAGTTAACCTGCACGTGCAGAATAGGGGTGTGGGTAGACGACGCAGTTTCTTTGGGAGTATTACTGAAGAACGAGGCGGTATTAATGGAATCCAGTGTACACGGTGGCTTGTACATGGCAGCAGAATGGAAACTCAGTGTATCGGAAATATATTAAGACAATTGCGACATCACTTCGCAGTTAAACCTTAATAAAAATGTCGTCGCTCAGTGCATTTTGATGCCCTGGCTCAGTTTGGTTCAATCAGTAGCATTTCTTGCTATTTATCTCTCTCGGTTCGACTTGCGGTACGAAAGTGGAGGTTATCCTCCTTCACATAGAAAAGGATTTATATGTTGTCATGTGTTTGCACTGAGTTGTCTTAAGTTGTTTTCTTTCCCCATGGTGATCGCAGGATCAGAGAATACCACTAATTATGATTATGACCAGGCAGCGCATTTTCGTTCCCAAATAAGTTAGAAAAGTTATCGATTAGTATATCCTGGAGTTTCAGGGTTCAAACTCTAACCTTAAATGCTTATGTCAGGACGCTACGAAAAGTAAAACCTAGTTCGGTAAATAATAATAATAATAATAATAATAATAATAATAATAATAATAATAATAATAATAATAATAATAATACTCTTGGTTTCACAAGTAAAGAACCTTCGTTGCAGGATTGGGTTCAGGAAGCCATAAATCTGACTGACACGCTCCCCCAATTAGTGAAACTGTGAACAAAGAAACCGCCAGGAGACCGCCGAGAATGCTGTGTTGTGAATTTTACATTTTTGAAAGAATCCAATCAGTTGCAAAAGAAAATACATTTAAAGAGTCCAGCCAAGAGCAAACATGGCAACAGCTTCCCCTAACTGGCCTGTCAATCACTGTCATCTGTGCAGAAGTGGTGTGAGGCCAGGGTTCTTTACTTGTGGAGCCGAGAGTAATAATAATAATAATAATAATAATAATAATAATAGAGCATGCCAACTGTAAGTGGGATTGCTACTAAATTGAAATGGTCTGTCCAGCTACTTTTTAACCACATAAACGCACTAGCACTACGAAACTAGCGCTCCACAAAATATTAGTGCTACATATGACAGGAAATATAATTAGATCGGTGATAATACTGAACTAGTGTGTATATACAGGGTGTTTCCGAGCTGGTGTTACAAACTTTCAGGGATGATGGCGAAGGGTACGTGTATCAATTTGAGCTAAGGAACCCTGGTCCGGAAATGACTGAGTCGAAAGTTATAAGAAAAAATAGTTGTGCGGAAATGGAATTGGAATTTGGCACCACGTGCCCTCCTTCCCTTAACCTTTGGAACAGTCGTGGAAACATGGTATGGTCCGGATGTCTCCTAAGTGGGTACTAGGCCCGATACAATCTGTGAACTTGTCTACTGATCCCCTTGGCTCATCCGTATTCGAAAATCAGGTCTGCATATTCCGCTCTCGTGTACTCCTCCATTTCACTAGGACTGATCGGCTGGACACTGCAACTTGTACACATACACTGCTGTCTACAGACGTGCATATCAGAACCGACCATGTCAGTTACACATTACGATATCTGCATTGCTTCAGTGTAGTTTCCCTCAGACAACGCACTGAATGGAATACTGTAAGTAGACAACTTAAACAACGTCAGATGAATACCGTATGTGTAAGATATACAGATAAATACACATAAATAAGGTGTATATAGGAATAAAAGTATTTCATTTCCATACAACTGTTTTTGCTTGTAACCTTCGACTCGGTCATTTCCGGACCAGGGATCCTTATCTCAAATTCATACATGTGCCCTTCGCATCATCCCTGAAAGTTTGTAACACTAGCCCGGAAATATCCTGTATATATATATATATATATATATATATATATATATATATATATATAATAGAATATCATAGTAAACATGATACACATTAACTATATGAGTAGTTTAATATCAAAGACGGACATCTGTCGTCTCCGTAATTTTGATCTATAGAGGCAATTTTTTGTTCCACAGTATTCTTTGTAATATTTAACACAATTTATTTTATAATTGTAGTGTTAGAGTTTGCATGTGGTTTCACTATAACTGGAAATAGCATGAAAAATTGTATGAAAATCCACAACTATCTAATTTTGATCTGAGGTCAGATGTCCGCCTTTGATATTAAGCTACTCATATATACTCTATAAACACAATATATACAATTAATCCATTCAACAAAATCAGATCCGTTATGGTAAACAAAAATATATATTCTGAGATTATGAAATTCATATCTTTTACCGTAACTGCCAGTCAAAATTTGTTTAAGCTAAGAAAATGTTCTTCCTACGTCACAAGACATTACAGTGACACAATTAGGCTATAACAACAAAAATCAATATACAAATTAATAATATTTACATTTTATACTATATATACAAAATACAGATCAAAATGAAATACAATATAACATAGATTGATAAATTAAAATAATATTGACACAAAAATCTGAATCAAAATGCAACTTAATATTAGAATCAGATCACAATGCAGTCGTAACTTGGTGTTTTACATATACAACATTGACAATGGAGCGCCTATGTTGCACTATGTTTCATAGTCTATGCGTATCGAATGTTATGTTTTATTTAACGACGCTCGCAACTGCAGTGGTTATATCAGCGTCGCCGGATGTGCCGGAATTTTGTCCCGCAGGAGTTCTTTTACATGCCAGTAAATCTACTGACATGAGCCTGTCGCATTTAAGCACACTTAAATGCCATCGACCTGGCCCGGGATCGAACCCGCAACCTTGGGCATAGAAGGCCAGCGCTATACCAACTTGCCAACCAGGTCGACTCCATGCGTATCTGCTTACAATACTACCCTGCTATGCATTCATGGCTAACGAGCCACGTTATGCATCGACGTGACGTAATAGATATACCAGAAGAAACTACTCGATCCGCTGTACATTTGAAAACAAAAATGCGCCGCCTGTTTATGACCCTCACAAAAGTGGGGATAGGACGACCCAAAGGACCCAATTATTGCAGATAGACTATAATGATGATGATGACTATGTAGACTATGATTTAAAAATTCGAAGTTACAATACCTGCGGAATTAACTGCAGAAACTTTTAATCTCGTCCCTCTATCAGTGTTTTCCTCTTGATCACGTTCAAGGAGTTGAATTAATGAGATGGTAAACAATAAGGAATCTGCGTAACCTAAATCTAACAACATAAACACGAATTATGGCTCCCTTTTAATTTCACGCTGATTGTACTCAAAGAGTCAGCGATCTCGATCCGATTTTTCTTAGTAATTAGCTACTCATTACCGCACTATCATACGCCAGAAATTGCCTTAATTACCCAGACGCACCGTAGCCATATGTCGCTCAGTCGGGACGCAGGGCGCGCCTGTGTAATTTTCAGCTCTTCTCGATTATGGCTTTATATTTAAGTTGTGCATGTGAGTGCTCGGGTCTGGCTTGCAACATCTTGGCCAACGCAAGAGCGGCCTAAAGCAACCCCTCGAGTTCAAGCATTCTTCCACTGCCTGGTTTCCAGATGATCTTGCATGTATGCAACCAAAGCAAGTAGAGATACCACAAGAATCCAATAATTATATTTAATAGAGACGAAAATTCCGTAAGCTAAGACTGCTACGAACACCGATGAGACTGTTGTGTTTGTGTCATCTTATGCGCATATTACACTCTCAGAAACAAAAAAATTATCCGACTCTTCAAGCTCCTTACAGATCACGATTCACACCACAACGATTTAACAACGTTTTTAATTGGAACTGCTATGGTTATCTAGCATCTGAATAATAATGGTGATAATCCCAGCAAAATTAGTCCAGAATCCAGCGCCGAAAGTTACCCAGAATTTGCTTTTAATACTTACTTACGGCTTTTAAGGAACCCGGAGGGTCATTGCCACCCTCACATAAGCCCGCCATCGATCTCTATCCTGTGCAAGATTAATCCAGTCTCTATCATCATATCCCACCTCTCTCAAATCCATTTTAATATTATCCTCCCGTCTATGTCTCGGCCTCCCCAAAGGTCTTTTTCCCTCGGTTTCCCAACTAACACTCCATATGCATTTCTGGATTCGCCCATACGTGCTACATGCCCTGACCATCTCAAACGTCTGGATTTAATGTTCCTAATTATGTCAGGTGAAGAATATAACGCGTGCAGTTCTGCGTTGTGTAACATTCTCCATTTTCCTGTAACTTCTTCCATCTCAGCCCCAAATATTTTCCTAAGAACCTTATTCTCAAAGACCCTTAATCTCTGTTCCTCTCTCAAAGTGAGAGTCTAAGTTTCACAACCATACAGAACAACCGGTAAGCCACCGTCGTAGCTCTGTCGGCTAAGGCGCTTTCCTGTCGATCCGGAGTTGCGTTCAGGCGCGGGTTCGATTCCCACCTGGACTGACTACCTGGTGGGTTTTTTTCCGATGTTTTCCCAACCGTAAGGCAAATGTCAGGTAAGGTATGGCGAATCCTCGCCCTCATCTCGCCAAATACCATCTCGTGATCACAAATCCCATCGACGCTCAATAACCTCGTAGTTGATACAGCGTCGTTAAATAACCAAGTTAAAAAAACAACCGGTAATATAACTGTTTTATAAATTCTAACTTTCAGATTTTTTGACAGCAGACTAGATGACAAAAGCTTTTCAACCGAATAATAACAGGCATTTCCCATATTTATCCTGCATTTAATTTCCTCCCGAGTGTCGTTTACATTTGTTACTGTTGCTCCAGGATATTTGAATTTTTCTACTTCTTCGATGGATAAATTTCCAATTTTTATATTTCCATTTCGTACAAATACATACTTACGTAAATGGTTTTAGAGAACCCGAAGGTTCATTGCCGTCCTCACATAAGCCTGCCATCGCTCCCTATTCTGATCAATACTAATCCAGTCCTTAGCATCACACAGGTACCACCTTCCTCAAATACATTTTAATATTACTCTCCCATCTACGTCTCGGCCTTACCAATATGTTTATAGGTGAGGGAAAAGTCCGGAAAAAACCTCAACCAAGAAACTCTCTAAATCGTGGTTCTCTTTACTCAATGCCAATGCCAGGCGCAACTAATCGATACGAACATATAACGACAATTTGTCAGCTATGGATCCCGAATTTATTTCATAGTTTATTTCATACAATTTATAATGCTAAGACACCATGAAGTATTGTATCCAACTCGTGGATAATCTTATTATGACACTCGTGAAAATTGTCGCACTCACTCATGCCACAATCATCAAGATTATCCACTTGTTGCATAAATAACTACTATAAGTTTGAATTCAAATAGGCACTGAATTTAAAGCAAAATGCTTGTTAAAAGTCACTGTTACGTTGAAAATGTTCTCTATTTGCTAGTTACTGTCAAAATCCTTTAATTTATAGGGAATAATAGGGAATTTTGAATCTATAGGATTCAGTTATAACTTTATAAACTAGTTTCATAATAAACTATTGTGGTTGTAAAATTATATTCGTTAACAACTTAGTTTATTGCACTTTTTATTATTTATTTCTAGAACAGTACCTGACATCACTAGACGAAGTGACTCGAAACCGTTAAGAACTACGTTGTTAGAGAAATTTAGGAGTTGAATCGAAAACGGGTGTAATCCAGGTTTTGCCATTTTTCCGTTGACTGCATTATTAAATTCTCTAGTGTGCATTAGTCCTGCATAGTTTCGATTTGATATCTTTTTCTGTGGCGCAGCATAATTGTTGAGCTGTTTCCACAGTTTAATGTTAGTTATCAGGTGATGGTTGGAAGATTGTGTTTTATAATCCCTACGTACATAATTGGGACCTGAGGGAGAACTCAATTTATTATTGTTTTAATGTTAATCATCGTTTAAAATATCCTGTGATTCTGATGTGTTCAGTGACAGTGCATCTTTCGGTTCAAACAAATATGAAAATGACTGTGGTGAACGTGCACCGGTAACAAACAAAATACGGGAAAACGAAAGAGAAATTCTGGATTAAACTATCATACCAAGAAAGGAAAGTCCAAAAAAAAAATTATACCTCAATCATCATTTGGAACTGGACTCAGCATGTAGCTGATTGAAGCGAGTAGGCCTATATGTTTCGATGAAGCCAAACTTTGAAGACTCTTTTCAAGAATAAGAAACCCACAATGAAAGACTAAGATGTCAAAATTCAGTCATATACAAAACTGAAAAACTCTTCTATTGGCACCGTCTCTTCTTCAGAGAGTTTCATGGGTTGCTACCGTCCATATTCTTTTGGCAAGAGGACACAAAATTTAACAGCAGTCCCACCAAACTTGTGAAATCGGGGAAGGAAAGTGATGTAAGGAGTCTCTACATATTTCTGACAGTTCAGATAATTTCTGGTCTTTTGTTGTATCTAGTACATTTTTTTCTTAAAAGATTATCTCAAATTTTTGTGTTTTTACGCACTAACTTCATCATTTGAATTGAATAAGAGCAATAGCAAGGTTTATTTTATAACAACTATTTCTTGCTAATTATATAGATATTTCAATCAATTAAAATGTTTTTCAATTAATGAAATATTGAAAAAACAGCGTGAATCTTCCTTGTTTATTATGACCAAAATATGTTATTTATACAGCTACTCAAATAATTCAGAGATCTTTTTCTCAAAACTTCGACTTCTGGGTTACTCCTCAATTGCAACATTCCAGAATAGATTGTTATTTTTTTGTTTTTGAAACTATGTTGTGTCTGGAGAAATCAAGTAATTTACTACCTGAGGAACATGTCAAAGAGAAGCATGTTACCACAAATTTAAATTAATATTTCCTATTAAATTTGTCCACCTTTACCTCCGTCTTATATTAAAAGTGCAGTAAACATTAATCCATTTGAGCATTTGTATAGACATCATCATCATCGTCGTCGTCGTCATCATCATCATCAATAACATTCAAGGATTAGGCCAATATCGCCTGTTCCTCCTCCAGAAGTCTAATTGGTCCCTCCATCATTTCTTTGGTCTTACAACTCGCCTCATGTTGCCTCATGTTGTGAGATTATGCTGTCGATATGCATCCTCATTACATGTTCATATCAGTTCTTCCTATATTTCTCAGTAACGGAGGTTATGCACCAAATATTTAATTCTTGACGGATTTCTTTTGTGGTCTAGTAAACTAAGACCTACGAATAGTCTAAGAAGTTACATCTCAGTGGCTTCAATACTTCTTTGTTGATTCTTGGTCAAATTCCATGATTCGGAGTCATGATTATAACAAAGTTGGAACCACCAATGTTTTATATAATTTAAGCGCAGCATGTTAACTTTCTTTATTAACACACGTTTTATTATGCCTATAAACCTTTGGAATTTGTTTAACATATATTTTCTACACCTGTCATAATACTCGTATGTAAAAACAAGTTCGGAGCAGAGGTAAGTGAAAGCATTAACTTGCTCAGACATTTTATTTCAAATCAAAATTTTAGTTTTAAGTGTACTATCTCCACAGAAAGCAAACACTTTAATTTTCTGGTATATTTTAAATTATAATTTTTGGCTTTTAATTTCCTGTTAATATACTGTCGTGAATATGTTAGGATAAAATCCAGAAACGATTAGGGAAAACACGGAAATTTTATTTGAAGCAAGTAAAGCGATTGGTTTGGAAGTAAATCCCGAAAAGACTAAGTATATGATTATGTCTCGTGACCAGAATATAATACGAAATGGAAACAAAAATTGGAGATTTATCCTTCGAAGAAGTGGAAAAATTCAAATATCTTGGAGCAACAGTAACGAATATAAATGACACTCGGGAGGAAATTAAACGCAGAATAAATATGGGAAATGCCTGTTATTATTCGGTTGAGAAGCTTTTGTCATCTAGTCTGCTGTCAAAAGATCTGAAAGTTTGAATTTATAAAACAGTTATATTACCGGTTGTTCTGTATGGTTGTGAAACTTGAACTCAAACTTTGAGAGAGGAACAGAGATTAAGGGTGTTAGGAAATAAGGTTCTTAGGAAAGTATTTGGGGCTAAGAGGGATGAAGTTACAGGAGAATGGAGAAAGTTACACAACGCAGAGCTGCACGCATTGTATTCTTCACCTGACATAATTAGGAACATAAAATCCAGACGTTTGAGATAGGCAGGGAATGTAGCAAGTATGGACGAATCTAGAAATGCATATAGGCTGTTAGTTGGGAGACCGGAGGGAAAAAGACCTTTGGGGAGGCCGAGACGTAGATGGGAGAATAATATTAAAATAGATTTGAGGGAGGTGGGATATGATGATAGAGAGTGGATTAATCTTGCACAGGATAGGGCCGATGGCGGGCTATGTGAGGGCGGCAATGAACTTGCGGGTTCCTTAAAAGCCATTTGTAACTAAGTATTAATATACTGTTCTTTGCAAGTTGTTTTCAAAATCAGCCAGTACAACCTGGTAACTAGCGAAAAGTAAAAATCTGAAGGGATATCGCCAATAGAATGTGCTTTTAATATGACTTTTTACTCTTTCGTAACTTTATCGAAATACATTTTATTTTATTTCTAATTTAATGTAATATTTAATTTATTTAGCACTTATACATTAAGTATTCTTCACTGTCTCAACCACCAGCATCATCAACGTCGTCATTATCATCGTCGATATCTTCTACTTCTTTTTCTTCCATTTCTTCGAACGTTGATTTGTAGTAGACCTATGCCTATATTTTGAAAAGTTTACATTAAATCCAAACTCAGCCTTTTCTTCGACACGACACTATACTTACTATCTATACAAGATAGGAATCCTGTAATGTGATATTAGTACGAAAATGGATCTGCACTCAAGGCAGCATAGAACAAAGACAGGGAGAAGAGTTAAGAGAAAAGTTTAAGAATTATGTGCCGTCGCGCCTTCTTGCTAGATGTCTTAGAACTAATGAAACATCTGTGATCTCCAAGGTTGCTTATGACTTCTCTCACTTCAGTGCTTCCATTGTAGTGAAGGAATTTGGAACAATTTAAAAGATAAATAGACTAATAGAACTTCATTTTCATTCAGTGTTCTGCCCAAGGACAGACCTTTCATTGCCAACCCAGCTTTCTGCAATCTTTCCTATTTTCTGCCTTCCTCTTTGTCTCCTCATATGACCCACATACCTTAATGTCGTCTATCATCTGATTTCTTCTGCCCCAAACTCTTCTCCAGTTCACCATTCCTTCCAGTGCATTCTTAAGTAGGCAGTTTCTTCTCAGCCAGAGACCCAACCAATTCCTTTTCCTCTTTCTGATCAGTTTCAGCATCATTCTTTCTTCACCCACTCTTTCCAACACAACTTCATTTCTTATTCTGTCTGTCCACTTCACATGCTCCATTCTTTTCCATACCCACATTTCAAATGCTTCTATTTGTTTCTCTTCATTTCGTCGTAATATCAATGTTTCTGCCCCAAACAATACCACACTCTATGCAAAGCACTTAACTAGTCTCTTCCTTAGTTCTTTTTCCAGAGGTCCGCAGAAGACGCTCGTTTTTCTATTAAAAGCTTCCTTGGCCATTACTATTCTCCTTTTGACTTCCTGGCAGCAGCTCATGTTACTACTTATAGTACACTCCAAGTATTTGAAGCTATCTACATGCTCTATTGCCTCATTTCGAATTCGCAAGTTTACCTTTTTATTTTTCTTCCTATGACCACGGTCTTCGTCTTATTTGCATTTATCTTCGTCCCATACTGCTCACAGCTGTCATTTAGCTCCAGTAGCACATCTCTTAGTATCATCTCCTCTTCTGCTAATAACGCCGTATCATCAAGAAATCTTATGCACTTTATTCTTCTTCCTCCCACTATCATTCCTCCCATGTAAACTACTGTAAAACATAGACTATAGTGTGCGAGAGATCTATCGCTAACTATTCACGAAGCCCAGCTGCGTTCTTTCTTAGTCGCTCGGCAGATCGAATTCCACTTTGGTCGTCTGTTAGCCACAGGGAGTCGAACACACGGCCTTGGTTTTCATCCAGTTTCAAAGCAACGCCTTGAAAATTGTTAATTAGTCCATTGCATAACATAAATACATAGGCTATCTATATTAAATAGTTACCAATGATTACAGAATACAATTCTAGAAAAAATGCAACAATGTTTCGAATCGGCCTGTACAGTATTCACTGCATTCCGTACTTGATTTTTGTTCTGCACATTACTTAGAATAGCCCAGAAGATCCGTCTGCAGTACCGACATGCCTTGTTATTATACAGATTTATGAGTCTTTAACCAACCTCTTTCATTTTCTCTGTGCCTCATATCCTAGAAACGCTATAAGCTCATTCGAGATAGATCATTAGGTTATGAAATTTTGCAAAAATAAAGTATTGATGTTTGATATTTCACAAGCAATGAAACATTCTGAAGCAATAATCCTTAATAAAATGACGAAATCTTTGGTCGTTTTAGATTTAAAGGAATGAGATAAATTAACGTTCTATACAATCATGCACACGACTGAACAGTGTAATGCATTCTTATTCGGAAAGAAGTGGAAATGTCTTGAAAGTTCAGATTTTCAGGGTGATTGAGTTGTAAAGATCTTGCGTTCTGCAGTCGTGTACTTGAGATTTTATTTCTCCAAGTTCCGGAATTACTTACATGTTCCACTTTAAGGATAGTGCCACTTCGAATCTCTGAAAAGAGCACCTAGCCCTGTTAAGTCCGTTGTTTGAGATTGCTCAGAAATCATAACAGTTTTGAAAAATCCAAAAGATGATAATTTAATTTTACAACACTTAGGCCTACGTGTCAAGATCGCATAACACGTAGCTGTTGCACGAGTGGTGCTACGGTAGCATGCTACCAGATTCTCAACGCCTGTGCTGGAAACGTCGTTGTACTACTTGTACTAGTATTCCAGTGGAGTAGAAATGGCCATATCCAGGACTACAGATTTTGGTTACTCAGCAATGAAATATTTAGATCATCGCCGGGCATGAGAGCGGCTCCGTTTAGCCGGCCAGAGCCGCTTTCGCTCGGCAAAGCACTTCAATTTCAAACAGGAGCAGAACGCTCACATTACAGCTACCTTCCCTGCATTAATATAAGAAGAGCCACGGTGGTTCTATTCATTCAGTCTGTCATTACATAATAGTTTATACAGACATAACATCAATCCATTGCACAGTGCAGACTTTATAACACTCTTATTAATGTAATGAAATTAACTTCACTTTTTTGCACACACACACACACACACACACACAAATCATTAGGCCTATTTAGACAATCTATATGCAAAGTGCCAGCATAGGGACCGATGGCGGGCTTATGTGAGGGCGGCAATAAACCTGCTGGTTCCTTAAAAGGCATTATATGGGGGTAAGAGGGATGAAGTTAAGCTTTGGTTTTTCTGAACCGACGTATGCGACGTGCGAGGTACGAGGTGGGCCTCGCACAAATCCGGACTACACAAGAGATAGTGAGTGGTTTCTATAACTGCGAGATGCGAGGTGCGCACCTCGCAGTTATAGAAACCACTCACTATCTTTCGTGTAGTCTGGACTTGTGCGAGGCGGGCCTCGCACCTCGCATACGTCGGTTCAGAAAAACAAAGGCTTTACGAGGAGAATGGAGAAAGTTATACAACGCAGAACTGCATGCATAATATTCTACACTTGACATAATTAGGAACATTAAATCCAGACGTTTGAGATGGGCAGGGCATGGAGCACGTATGGGCGAATCCAGAAATGCATATAGAGTGATAATTGGGAGGCCGAAGGAAATAAGACCTTTGGGGAGGCCGAGACTTAGATGGGAGGATAATATTACAGTGGGTATGAGGTAGGTAGGATATGATGGTAGAGACTGGATTAATCTTCCTCAGGATAGATGGGCTTATGTGAGGGCGGCAATGAACCTCCGGGTTCCTTAAAAGCCATAAATAAGTTGGTAAGAAGAATACAGTGCTTGCAGTTCTGCGTTGTGTAACTTTCTCCATTCTCTTGTAACTTCATCCCTCTTAGCCCCAAATATTTTCCTAAGCACCTTACTCTCAAACACTCCTTGCCTCTGTTCCTCTCTCAAAGTGAGAGTCCAAGTTTCACAACCATACAGAATAACCGGTAAAATCAATCAGTTTATTAACAGTGTGGTATAGGTGAAGTTAAATAGAGTATAGCGAGGAAGTGATTCAACAAGTAGCGTCAATTTACAATTTTCTACTTGCAATATTCTAGGATTTATTTTATAAATATTAAACTGTTTTTGGTTAGGATATATTATATAATGTGTTTTGTTTGTGCCATTTTAATTTTAATCTGTGTGTTATTTTGGTGAATAGTTGAATCTAATCATAGGTGAGGGGGGTGAAACCTACAAAGTAGGACTTGTTTTACACAGCACGTACTGCCAGAAGACCCGTGCATTGGATTTAAGAGAAAATTCTGATAATGTAGTACATCTGTATGTATAATAATGCTCAATAAATCCATCTATCTAAATATAAAACTATTTGAAATTCACATCTTCTATAATAAGTAATTAGACAAATGTACTACTACTTATTTTGTAGTTTCGATAATATCGGAAAATATAGGTCGATGTGCATAACTTTACTGTAAACGTGTTATATTATGATTCATTCTTAGCAGCCTATCGATAAAGTGTGACTTAGACCCTTCTTGCCGCGAGACACACGTATCGTTGCTTCATAATACATCACGCCGCGGATAATTACATATTCAAGGCAATATAAGCACTGTTTCAGGTTTTATATCATGCCTACATTTTTGTGCGTGGAGCCTATTTGAAGCCAATTTATTGCGACGAGATTCTTTTTTTGTAAATTAAAGGAAATAAAAAATAGTATCTGTAGGTAGGAATTAAGCTTGAGATCATGGTACCGTGTACTTTTCACAATGGATAGGATATTACGTGGACTTCATTCTTTCGATATGTCTTTTTTTTTACTTCTAGTTAACCTAGCATTTTCGTGAAATAATTTTAAAATAATGAAAACTAACTTGTGCCAAAATAGGAATGTTTCTTAAAGGGCATGAAATAATCTGACGGTTTATCGTAATCGTATCGTAATATTCGGAGTACGCCTATGAAATAACCAGTCCTCGCAGGTAGCCCAATCTATCATCACCATAACGACTCTGTCTTATTAGAAACCCGTGCCCTGTTGTCTAGAATAGCCCGAATATCTTACAAATTTTTTTCCGTTTCATATTATAATAAATTGATAACAGTAATCTCCATCAGTCAGAAAGTGCATACACTAGTTCGTGTAGGATTTCGGTTTATGACTTAGACACACCTCAGTATTTTTGAACATCTTTTGGTTTTTATCTACAAAATTGCAGAGAATTTCTACATAGAGAAAATCTACGTAGGTATTTTCCTACTAGCGAAAATGTTATTTTCTTGTGGCAGAAGGAAGCAATGTTGTCATAATTAATATTTGAGGAGAAAAATTCGCTCCGGCGCCGGAGATCGAACCCGGGTTCTTGGTTCTACGTACCAAGCGCTCTGACCACTGAGCTACGCCGAATTCAATCCACAGCACCGGACCGAACCCTTCTCCTTCAATGTTTCCCTTTGTGGCCTGACTCCAAGTTAAGAGTTGTCATAGACAAATCCCCTATAATGCCCCAATACCTCTCAGAAGTAACCTTCCCCTACGCTAGCCGATAGCATTGACGACGGGTAAATTTCCTTCAAAAATTCTAAAACTCAAGATCTGAAACTAAAATGACGCCGTTACAACGGAACACTACTCTACGGTATAAAAGAGTAATAACTAGAAAATACGAGATTTAAAATTACGAGCGCTGCGGAACTTACATGGGTGATGCAGTGAAGTTCACTGAATGAAAAAGTCTAACGAATTCATATTCTATCTTGCAATTTCATTTTTTTAAATTATGTTTTATTTAACAACGCGTCCCGCATCGTGGCGTCGTGGTCTAAGGCATCCTGCCTAGGACTCGAGTTACGGAATGCGCACTGGTACGAGTCCTCGTGAGGGAAGAAACTTTCTCATGAAATTTCGGCCAGTGTATAGGACCGGTACCCACCCAGCATCCCGATGCACTTGGGGAGCTACGATAGGTAGCGTAAAATCCGGTTTCGCAAACCAGCTATAACGGCTGGAGGGAACATCGTGCTAGCCACACGATACCTCCATTCTGGTTGGATGATCGTCCACCTCTGCTTCGGCGTGTGGACGTGAGGCCAACAGCTGGCTGGTCAGTCTTGGCACTTCATGGGCTGTAGCGCCACGGATTTACTTTACTTACTATTTAACAATGCTCGCAACTGCCGAGGTTATATCAACGTCGCCGATATGCCGGAATTTTGCCCCGCAGGAGTTCTTTTACATGCCAGTAAATTTACTGACATGAGCCTGTCGTATTTAAGCACACTTAAATGCCATCGATCTGGGCCGGGATCGAACCCGCAACCTTGGACACAAAAGGCCATCACTCTACCGACTGCGCCATCCAGGCCGACGCAATTTCATTTTAATTATAATAAAATATATTAGGTTGTTCAAATAAAATCCTGCCATCGCTAATAGAAATAAATTAAAGTTACTACTTAATAATCGCCACGTATGGTAAGGGGACACTATGGTGAAATAATGCTGAAAAATTAAAAGTAAATCCACTTTTTTTTTTTTGTTTTAATGATCGTAATTGTATTTGAGGCTATTTCAGATGATCTAACCATATAATCAAATATGGCCAAATAAATGGTGCGTGAGTGAGTTGAGAAAATTTTTGTTCTTTTGTTTGTTTGTTTGTTTTTTTTTTTAATTGCTGTTTTCTCGACTTTAAAATGTTAAGCAGTTTATTGAATAAAAGAAAAACCTACTTGCACAACAATTAATGTTGGATTGTTTTGAAACTTCTTACAGAGATCTATTAAATGTTGATATATACAATTTAATTAACATTTGTATGAAATATTAATATTAAGTTCCTTCGGATCATATACATACTCGTATTGCACTTAGATTAAATTATGCTGTAATGGTAAATTCATTAAATTTAAATACTTATTTGTGACTCTTTATTTAGACTGAGCTCAAAAAGCTAATTAATTTTATTCCCATGATTATTTTCAAGCTTCTGAGCAAATTTGAACTAAAAGTTTTGAAAACGTTGATCCAAGGAGCCTTTTAGTGACGTCAACATAAAATATATTTTTAAAATATAATGTAAAAATTATTAACCCTAATGACAAATTTTATTAAGTAGTTTAAATTTCACAAATTTTGGATGAAAATTTTGGAAGATTTAAAAATCATGTGTGTTCACTTAACATACATCTCCCGCTGTGACACCAAGTGATGGATACCGGCTTTATAGAGTCACTGTGGCCTGGGGGTGAACCATTGATTAACAGCATTTTGTACCGCTTCGTTCGATGGATATTTGGTTACTTTCAGGCTTTTCTCCATACCTCCAAAAGTATGGAAATCGCATGGAGGTAAGTCTGATGGTGTTTCTCAGCGAAACCTTTGCAATTCGTCCCTTTTTTTTTTGATCTGGCATGTGAACTCGAGCATTGTCATGTGCAAAATCTCTTTTCTTGTCAAAATTCCGAGAGTAGCCTATATTCTTGATATTTTTGTCTAAGATGGCCAAGAATCTGTATAGCGCTGTTCATTGATTTGACCACACTCCAGAAATTATACTTCCAACGGACTTCGATAATCTAAAAATAAAACGATAACAAGACTTTGCCAGCATTTACTTGCATCTTGAACTTATTATGGCGAGGAGATCCGGTGTTCTTCCATTCCATGTAAAGCCGACGGGAATGTGGCTTGTCGCCTGTCACAATGCGATGCAGAACTCATCAACTTCCTCCCGATATCGTCTGAGATTCTGTTGATATAATTCAGACGCGTTCGACTTTCTGCTCAGTTGAAAAAGAGTGTGACACCCAGTGTTCGCAAACTTTGCGACACTACACGTGTTTGTGGAGAATTTTATGTAGCTATATTTCCCTGGATGAGATTCAGTAATAAACTAACAGTAAATTCCCTTATTGTTATTCTTTTATTCTGTCAGACAAGAGCATCAAAATGTTGAACACGTCCTAAGTTTACGATGTGCAACAGGAGTACCCGCCGGTGTTCGCTATAGAGGTATTGATAACAATGGTTATTAGTATAAATGAAAAAAAGGAAGCAACCAAAGACGAACAGCGTGCTGTAATTCGTTTTCTGATCCCAGAAGGACGTACACCTGCTGAAATCCATCGCAAAATGATTGCAGTATATGGACAGACATGCCTAGGGAAATTAAGCATAAAGGATTGGTGTGCGCGGTTTCATTACGAAAGAACATCTCTACAGGACAATCCATTACCAGAGCAAGCGCTCAAGGCTATTATAACAAATTCATTTCATTTAAACTGTTCATATACTCGCTTTATATAAATTACTTTAGACGTAGTTGTATAGTAGCCAGTGATCAGATTTCCATTATTATTTTAGTATTAATTCTTGAGCATCAAGAAAATATCACAAAGCTCGCGAACGGAAAGTCCACCAAACCTGTGAACTTTGTCTTCTTATTGGATATGACTTTACTCATTGATATCAGCTGTACCAGTATATTAATCCTGTAGAGCAATGTTTCCCAAACTTTATGAAGAAACGACCCACTTTTAGGCGAGACTTCTGTATGCGATCCCCACTACCGAACTTAACCCCATTCGAAAAATAAAAACCCCTGTAAAATCGAAAATGACGATCATCTTACTCTAAATTAGTGCCAGACTGGCTAAGAAGAAACTGATTACTGAAGGATGTATTGGAAGGAATGGAGAAAGGGAAAATAGTTTGGGGCAGAAGAACATATCCAATGATAGACAACATTAAGGGGTTAGGTACAGCTTACAGTAGTAACCTTTTGTAAACATTCGACATTTTTTTCCCTCCATTAGTGTATCTTGTACAATAATGAAAATTAGTATGTGTGAAACACTGTCCTGCTATAATATGAAAAATATATTTTTACGATTAAAAAAAAAAAAATTGCATTTTTTTTTTTTCAAAATTCAATTCACTGTGCAATGATGAAGCGCTTCCCACATAACTCAAAAGCTATCCAACATTCTGTGATGAAATTTGTTGTGTGTATTTATGCATGTCATATATACAATATGATGCTAGATAACTTCTCTACCTTTGATAGATTGTCTGATAAATAAATTCATTTAAAAAATGATCAAATATCAGTATTTTTTTCTAACACAAATTAAAAAACATTATTTATTAAAGATTGTAGTTGAGAGAGCATGATATTGTAAACATGAGTTTCAGCAATAAAATAAAAGAGAGAGAACATGAAAAATCTAACAAGTTAATGAGTTATGAGGAAAACGCTTCATCACTGCACAGGAAACTGCCACAGTTTTAAATTTTGAAAAAAAAAATATATATATATATATATATATATATATATATAATTTTTCTAAATCGTAAAAATATTTTTTTTTCGCATAGCAGAAGGACAGTGTTTTACACATACCAATTTTCATTATTGTACAAGATACAGTCATGGAGGGAAAAAAAAGATTATTTCCAAAGTTTTATTGTTGTAAGCTGTACAGTAGTGGCAAAAAAACCGGACCGACGGAATAATCAGTCCCCGAAATGAGCTACTGCGCATGCCACGCCCGCAGTCACAAGATAGCGAGTAATCTATTGAAATTGTTGTAGTTTCGACTGCTGACGTAGCCCATTTCGAAAGCCGTTAGAAAATAAGCTGGTAAAGTTCATGTTCTGGGAACAAGTAGTTCACTAAGTGGTAAAATATCGCTGCAATCGAAAAGTATTGGGAATAAATTTGAATAAGGAACAAAAAATATTTTCTTCCCAGGCAGGTTTCGAACCACGAAAGTGTTAGTTACCAGTCTATCGTGCTGTCACTGTCAACAAGGCTCTGAAATCAGCTACAAGGGTCGGTCCGGTTATTTTTGCCACTATTGTACCTAATCCCATAAGAAATATGGGTCATATGTGAAGACTAGGAGGAAGGCGGGAAAGAGGAAAGATTGAAGAATTTTGGGTTTGCAATGAAAGATTTACCCTGTAGCAGAAACATATGTATGAATGAATATCTATCTGCCTGTCTGCCGGCTTGCCTGACAGTCTAAGGCAATGATGTCAAAGCAAGCGCATTTTTCTGACCTTGACGTAGTGCGCGGGCAGCAAGCGCTAAGTATGGAAAGAGGAAGGGTTGTGTATATGAATAAGCAACCTGTTGGACTAAGAAAACAGTGGTGCACAAACTTCAAACGGAACGTGAAATTTTATGTCGTTATTTTTATATGGCTGCTTTCTGTTTAATATTATCTATATTGTCTGTAAAACAAAAGTACTAACACTGATTTCTTAATATTGCACTTGTGTTTTAAATCTTAATAACATAATAGAGAGTTAAGAAGGGATATTCACTTAAATTCTATAGTAGTATAATATTATTCTGTATTAAGTGGATGAAACACATCATTCATAAAGAAAGTGATATTCCAAAGAAAGAGATTGAGTATGACATTTTGTAATTTATATTGATGTTATCTTTAGCCTTACAAAAGTTATCAGTAAACTAAACAAAACAATATTACAGTACAAAGTAAAGTTACCTAGGTACTGTATCTGTTTTAAGTGTAACTAATATTACATAACAAAACTCTTATCGCATTATGCTTTTAAGGTGATAATTTGTGAGCAACTTCCTATCATCAGAATATTAAATTATTTTTTCGAAATCTGCTGAAGCTATAGAGCTGACATTTTTACAACACATGGGCACATATCTTTTGCTTATGATGTAACAGTAGTTCCTTTGTTAATTCATTTCCTTACAAACAATTTCCATGCAAATATTTTCAAATTTTCAATACACTATCTTCAGTAATACGTATATACGGTATATTAGATTTACGGAAACATTCTGTAAGGTTACTAAATAAATAGGCCTATACCTGAAAATTTCACTTTTCTATACGAAAAGTTGAGAAAATATTTCTTTTGAATAAAAAAATCAAACTTGTGAAAAATGAGCATTAAAATTAAAACTTACATTCTTATAATGCACTTATACTTCTCAGGCAAATCTAAAAATTAACATGGATACAGTTTTAATAAGTTCTCTTCCCTTTATCTATTGAATCAGTGCTGGCCATCCCTGAATATAGCTCGACCAAGCGGCATATACCACCTATTCTTCTGTCTCTTTCTTTTCCGCTGTAAAGCGCTCAGGCTCTCCTGGGCTCTAAAACGCGCGCTTGCTCCTGTGGGCATCAATTGACATGCCTGGTCTAAGGGCATCTCATTCGCAACGGATAAAAGTGCATGCCCTAAGCCGAATCTGAACCCATGTTCTTGGTTTCCATACGACGTAAAAACTGAACACATTAGCCCTTACGTAATCCATAGCCAGATTATTTTTTTTATTATTTATATCCTTCCACCAAATGACGCCATGTAAAAAAAAAGTTATATTTTCTAAATAATATGATTACGTTTTCTTAAGAAGTTACCTCTTTGTTAAACTTAGTAGGCAACGATCTCTCTACCAACTGTTTGGGAGTGACCTGTTTTAAATAGTTATTTTATTGTAGCTGTGCCTTCTCGTTTTCTCTCTCCCTCCCTCTCATTCCATGTTAGAGAAGAAGGAACATGATTTTGATGGTTTTATCTTCATCAGTGGGTTACACCTCCTCGCTTTTTGTAACTATTAAAGCTTGTCCTCTACTGCGCAAGTTTAAAATTATGTTCGGGTGATCCTTCCATCTTGTTTTTGTTGTACTCCCGCTTAAACTTTATAGTCCTTTGTGTGAGATTCCCAAGCTATCGCTACTTCGTGGGACTCCAGAGCTTCTGAATTGACATAAGTTTTGTTGTCAGTTTCTCAATTATCCAATACAAGATTCTTTGAATAAGAAATTGATTTAATGCAAAACTGCTTTATCCATATCAGAACCTTAATAAGCTGCCTGGCAAATATAGCCTAGATTCAGACGATAACTGTTTCTGTGTTCGAACGCTTTGTTTCCGAAGGATAAGAATACAGATTTATTCGTATGTCAGCAAACAAGGTTTCTGGCATGTAAACTTAATTACTTATCGACGAAATTTAATTAATTGAGAAGATCTAGACTTGGCTTGTAACTCTGTTCAGGCATTTAAGAGGAAGAATTTTTTGCCCTAGTTTTAACTCACTCACGTGATTGCTTTGGTCGAAGGAACCTGATTTCGATTTCCGGATGCTTCTGTGCAATATTTTAGTTGCAAATAGTAATATACGTTACAAGAGCGGTATGTTGAAGTTGTCATGTTCGAGGAAAAGTTTGAAAAAGCGAAACGTAGTTGAGCATTTTTAATTTCCGAGAATTGAAAAAAAACATACCGTTCGCGTATCGTACATTATTTTGTGCGAAGATCGTTTATTACATACCTGAAAGAGGAATTTCTAATTAGTTGCAATGAAATCTCCATCTTGGTTTCTGTTCAATGACGGCAAATTTGCAAAACAAAAATATCTATCTTCAACATTGTTGCTTTAAAATGTTTTCTGTGTTTACTATACTCCAGCAGGCAGTGATATACGTCTGTCTTTTTTTTCCCCCCAGTCTATGATGAGTCTGGAATCTTGTTGATTTTTTCACGGCTTCCTTAATGTTACTTGCATTACGAATGCAGTAACTTTAGTGGAGTTGTAGAGTTTACCTAATTTTTGCAAATATTTAAAAACAATAATTAACAGTGCAATTTAGGTGAAATTGCAGTGGTAAGTTTCCAATTTATAATTATTGCTATATTGAACGTCTCTAAAAGTAATATGTTAAAAGCCTAAAGCAGTAAAATCAATATGTCACTTAAGCGGTAAGAAGAGGGAAATTGTTATGTGTGTTAGGTTGGGAATACTGAATGTGGAATTTTAGACTTTCCGCGGATTGGTTTTGTGTGGAAACCAAGCAAATATGCACGATCTCGCACAAAAAATATTTACAGGAACTCACCTTAGGCCCATCAATTTACCAATCGCCACGTTTCCCAAATGCATACCTTTTTATTTTCCGGAACGGCACACAGTGTGCAAAAACGGAAATCTAGCTGGATAAAATTAATAATAATTTCTCTGCATTCTAACAGATTGTTATGATACTTCGTACAGACCTTACAGGTAGCACATATGTTTTGTGTATAAATTCTGATTATACTTGTGTAAGAAGAACTACCTCTTTATAGGCGGTGGTTTTAGACAAAATTAGTAACTTCTCTCCTACATAACATATATAGTGTGATGCGATTGGGTATGGATAAAATAAAAACACCGTAAAACATTTACGACTGAACTGAACTTTATTTGTTGAAACTTTGTGTATACAACATTGAAAGATGGGAGATTCCTCAGAGCTCAACATGACCCCCATTGCCCACCCTGCATAATTCATAACGGTGATGCAATTCAGCCCATGTCCGTTGTAACATAAGAGGGGTGATTTGTTGAAAAGCATAAGTAATATTCCTGGGTTTCTGTGAATAGACAATGTCTTTAACGAAACCCCATACGAAGGAGTCAGGGGGGGTTAGATCTGGGAAGTTTGGTGACCAAGCCAAGAGATAGGTGCTTCTCGTACTGGGTTTCACCTGCGATCTCCTGCATATTTTTTAACACAGAACCTGTTTCTACAAATGTTCGATATCACAACATTATGGAATCTTATTTAAGTACATTACGCACACCATACTCACGTCAAAATTCCCTTTGAACTCTTTTAACACTCTCAAATTTAGCATATCTAAGAACACATTGTGCCCGATGTTGATTTGTAGTAGCCATTTTAATCATCTACGATTTTCATTTGTGCTTTCAGATTATGCATTGATTGTCATCTATTATGGAAACTCCCATCTTTTAATCATAATATAACAAGCAAGAAATTTTTCCTGGTATCATAATAGCTTTATAATAATAAATTAATATTATCTATACCCAAACTGATCAGACTGTATATGAAACTTTGTGCAAAAGTTACAGGTAGCATATATTTTTGTGTACAAACTCTGATTACGTTCGTATAAGAGAAACTGTCCCTTCATTCGGGGTAAATATAGACACAGTTAGTAACTTCTCTTCTGTATAACAGATTTTTTTACAAAATGTTGTAAGATAGCATAGAAACATTGACTACCTGTAATTCATGTACAGATTTTCATAAACATATTTTATATAGAAGAGAGGTTATTAATTTTGTCTAAATGCACCACTATAAAGGGGTAGTGAATCGAGACTTCACTATGCAATTTTTCACTATCTACTTCATTGTGTTTCCGTCTCGTTGGGTAGCATTTTATAATTTTTTTTTACATAGAGTTACGTCTTTTTTCTCATTGGCTATGAGAGGAACGTAATATACAATTTTACCATCACATAAATATCCAAACCACTTTCGCCACTACGGTTCGCAAATGAGAGGACACAGAGAGATAGTGCGTATACCTCTGGATAGAGAAGGGATACCCCATCAAAACGAGATATGAACAGCACTGCAGGTTGAGCTCAGCGAGCTGACATAATTTGTTATATTAAAGAAGTTACGTAGTTCCGTAATTCGCTGTGATGTCAGTTACCAGCAAGCCTTGGTTTTTCTGAATCGACGCATGCGAGTTGCGAGGCAACTCGCAAAAATCCGGACTATACGAGAGATAGTGGTTTCTATAACTGTGAGGTACGCAGACCTTGCATCTCGCAGTTATAGAAACCACTCACTATCTTTTGTAGTCCCGATTTGTGCGAGGCGAGCCTCGCAAGTCGCATGCGTATGTTCAGAAAAGTGAGGCTGAGGATTCGCCATTTTTCTTATGGTTAGGGAAAATCTCGGGAAAAAAAATCCAACTAGGTGTCAGACCAAACGGGGATCTAACAGCTCCGGATCAGCAGGCTAGCGAGTCTGCTGACAGAGCTACGTTGGTGGCTCTATAAAGAATATACAGTCATAGCAAGCAGATGGTTCAATTTAGAAACCTAAACTATTCACTAAGTTGAGGTATACAAAAATAGATAATACATATCAAGTAGATTAATTCAATTTACAAGCATATTTTTAGTTGAGCTATACAAAATTGTATAATACATATCAAGTAGATTAATTTAATTTACAAGCATAAACAATTCATCAGTTGAGCTATGCAAAAATATGCAATACATAGTAAACAGATCAATTCAATTTACGGGCATATTTTTAGTTGAGCTATACGAAATTGTACAATACATATAAAGTAGATTAATTCAACTTAAAAGTGTAAACGATTCACTCAGTTGAAATTTACAAAAATAGATAATAAATATCAAGTGGAGTAATTCAATTTACAAGGATAAATAATTCATCAGTTGAGCTATACAAAAATATGCAATACATAGTAAACGTATTAATTCAATTTACAGACATATTTTTAGTTGAGCTCTACAAAATTGTATAACACATATCAAGTAGATTCATTTAATTAACAAGCAGGAACAGTTCATCAGTTGGGCTATACAAAAATATACAGTACATAGTAAACAGATTAATTGAATTTACAGGCATATTTTTAGTTGAACTATACAAAATTATACAATACATATCAAATAGATTAATTCAATTTACAAGCATAAACAATTCATTAATTGAGCTGTAAAAAATATGCAATACATAGTAAACACATTAATTCAATGAACAAGCATATTTTAGTGAACTATAAAACATTGTACAATACATATGAAGTAGATTAATTCAATTTACAAGCATAAACAATTTCTCAGTTGTGTAGAAGGTATGTGTATGTACAGAACCAGAAACAAAATTTGGTACTGAGTATGCGCAGTATGTTATAACTGGAACTTGGAAAATTCAGGTGGCCAAAATTTTGTTTCTGGGTCTGTACTACTATAATTATTGCTGTTTCTAGAACTATTATTTCATTATTAGTGCTATTACTACTACTCTTCAACTATTATTACTGTGCCATCATTGCTGTGTGTTTTAAATGGCCCGTACACAAGACACTGTGTTCTGTAGCTCTGCAGTGAGATTGGTGTTATTTATTTACGCAGGCTGCATATTAATCATTAGACTTCTCGGTGTTATTAATTAGGCAATACAGTCGTGTAGGCCTGCCGCTTCAGAGATTCGGTCGTTCTCACTGATTTATGGCCTCCAACTGGCTGGCGTGCTGGTCTCAACAACGGACAATCTATGTTCGCTCTAGTCACAATACTGTGTGGTTACTACCTGTACACTCTCAATCGTTGAGCCATTGACAGTGGGAACAGATTAATATATTATATTAGGCTCTAAAAATTAGTAGTCTTATAATTTAAACACTTGCTTAATTTGTCAACTTGAATACGTGTGAAGTACATCCACGTAGTTCACATAGTAAAATGTTAACAACGAAGACGTATCCTGAACTGTTGAGTAAATTGAACTGTCCAAAGAGAAACATTGTATTATAATCCTTATGCAAGGTTCTTCATCGGCAGAAATATATTGGCGATTGGTTTCTGTGCATGTTGCTTCTGGTGGTAAAGGATCGAAGTAGATTGTTTCGAACAAGTAGAATCACCTTGAAAGACAATGACAAGGGCCCACAATTTAGAACTATAAATCAAGCATTTCTTGAAGCACATCTCCCAGAAAGCCTTCTTGTACTGCTTCAGGTTTACAGCCTTTAGGCTTGTTGGGAGTTCCAAATAGGCTGACTACCTCAGTTTGAAGCTGATCAGTAGAAGGCCCCGATATTTCCCTGGCCGCGGTACTCTCAGGTTAATCTTGGTGATGGGACTGCCATCTTACTGCCTCTGAGCGTGCATGATACGCTCTTAGGAATATCATCATTGATGCGTTGCTTTCGCTGTAGAGTAGCGTCCATCCGTTTTGAGTCAATCTTAGCTTCCCTACAAATCTTACCGTCTTGCTAGCTGGTAAATAACTAGACTTCCCTGGTACGCTCATCTGGTTCAGTCGGTATTGAGCCCTTCTACCCGGAAGGGTCTCCCAAAAACTTCAAGACGAAAGCAACAGCAGGTAACGTGGTGTGCACCGTGTTCTTCGACTGCTGTTGAATTCTTCTCTTTGCTTTTTGAAACATGGTTGCAAGGTCGATGAAGACAAATACTGAGAGACATTGAAGAATTTGCCACACATGAATAAAAACAGATGTTCAATTTAGCTCACAAATTTGTCATTTTCTTTCACGATAACTTCGGAATACATGCAGGGAATTTCAGAAATAAGTACCGAAATTTTAGGGATGATAGGCTGCAGATAGGAACGTGTGTCTCCGTTGATTCAGTTTTGAGGTATGTAATGCCGAAGTCGTCATTGCGTAACCTGGTGAATATGCAGCTCGAGGTACCTTGGTATGTGACTGGAATGAAAGACTGAGTAATATATATAATCCTCTGGTTGAAGTTCTGGCTGATATGTACTGTACGTCTATTATCAGGCAGTACATCTCACTTGACGATATGTGTGAGAGGAAGAACAATAAAATACGTTTGTATGCATCTGAAGTCTGACTAGTGTATTATGTAGATAGTCGGCGTTGTATGCAATTGAGGAGAAAAGGAACTGGCCACCCTACCCCATTATCTCCTGGCCTAGTTGCCTCATAAGTGGTGCCTTCTTGGTGTCGCTTGTGAGGTTCAGACCTGTCTTCGGACAGCTGACTAAACAACAATATATATATATATATATATAATATATATAATATATATATATATAGGCTATATATTTCAATTCTGTATTGGTAAAGGATCCTATGCAGATGGCGTCCAAAAAAAAGAGAGAGAGAGAAGACAGTAGAGGTGAAAAATCAGTTTTTATTCAAATTTACTAGAGAATA
Source organism: Periplaneta americana (assembly GCF_040183065.1). Taxonomy (NCBI): domain Eukaryota; kingdom Metazoa; phylum Arthropoda; class Insecta; order Blattodea; family Blattidae; genus Periplaneta; species Periplaneta americana. The sequence goes on along the minus strand of NC_091123.1, from coordinate 78,370,925 downwards.
TCTCGCAATACGTGTTCAATGTATCCGCCTTTGCCTTGATTACGCAACGAAAATAGTCTTCGAAAGATGACGTGCCAATGTCAACAAATTGAAAGTAAACTTCATAGTGCTCTGCCGGCTGCCTAACCTCCAGTAAGATAGATGGCAATTTGGCATTGCTACGCCCAATCAATCATTCCAAAAAAAAAAAAAAATCGGTACTTATTTCTCAAACACTCTATATACTGAGAAAGTGTGTATTATTTTCATGGCATTGATCTGTGCCTGTATTTGTTCAATAAAATGACTATTCTTTTGCATTCATAACAAGATAACAATGAAAAGAGAGACAAAGGAATAGAGAAGAATCTATGTTTTACGAGTGAGCGATTTTCTTTACAAGATGTCTGTCGGTACTAATAAAATGATTATGTTAGATCCAAGCCACTTGGCCGCTCATCTCGCTCCTAGATGCATTGAAAGAATTCTTAATAATATGAAAGCCCAGTACAAAAGAAGAGGAAGTCTATTGGTAGATACTTGCCCACAAAGCACTTCAACACCTGAATTCTATCTTTAAAAGGAATCGGGATTCGAAACAGAAACTTGAGCTTCATTCTTAATAGTTCAGGATTATGACTCGGCTTTCGAAAAATAATACGCATTGAAAAAGACTAAAAAAGAACGTTTGACTTTTGCACATTGGATTCATATTATCGTCCTTGTAAATGGTGCAAGAATACAAAATACTGTATTGTAGCAATTATTTCTTGTATAAACGTGTTTACACCACGTCACAAGATAAGGGCATGTGTTCGTCTAATATCACATCGAAAAAGTCCCAAAAATCGATAACTTGAATTCTTATGAAAAAGCTCGATATAGGCTATGCATTTCTTTCTATTGAGTGAGACATTCAGTGTCAGAGATCTACTCATTCCGCTCTCGATTCATTCATTCATAGATTTTTACTCAGGACAGAACTTTCACTGCAAACACAGCATTCTCTAATCTTTTCTTTTTTCGCCTTTCTCTTGGTCCCGCATACGACCAATATATCTTAATGTCGTCTATCATCTGATATTATCTTCTATCCCGAACGTTTCTCCCATTCATCATTCCTTCCATTGCATTCTTCAGTAATCAGTTTCTTCTCAGCAAATGACCCAGTGATTTGTTTTTATCTTCCTGATCAGTTTCAGCTTCATTCTTTCTTCACCTATTCTTCCTAGCACAGCCTCATTTCTTATTTTCCTGCCCATTTCACATGCGCCATTCTTCTCCATATCCACATTTCAAATTGTTCTAGTCGTTTCTCTTCATTTCGTCGTAATGTACATTTTTATGATCCATATAATGAAACACTCCACACAAAGCACTCAACTGGTATCCTCATTACTAGAGCTCGGATGTTTAGCAAAATGCCTTTTTTACTGGGGTGGAAATAAATCATTATTTGCATAGATATAAATGTGATTTGGAGTATATCAAAGTGATAGGGTCAATTTTTATTTTGCCTAATTTGCCTATTTTGCCTATTTGAGATGTTTCTTACTAATAAATACCTTTCTGTCATTTTAAAGCAACATTTCTTGTTTATTTGCAATTTTATAATTAATTGTAATGTAATGTGTGTGAAATTTAAATATTTGAAACAATGACAAACTTTACTAACAATAATAAATAATTTAGTACAGTAATTTATTTCGGTGCTTAATCTGCTAATAATCGTGCTTTAATATTATTGATGTAATATGAATAGTGATCGACAATCCACAGTTACAAATATAATGTATATATATATATATATATATATATATATATATATATAATTTTAGTAAGTTATTTTACGACGCTTTATCAACATCTTAGGTTATTTAGCGTCTGAATGTGATGAAGGTGATAATGCTGGTGAAATGAGTCCGGAGTCCAACACCGAAAGTTACCCAGCATTTGCTGATATTGGGTTGAGGGAAAACCCCGGAAAAAACCTCAAGCAGGTAACTTGCCCCGACCGGGAATCGAACCCGGACCACCTGGTTTCGCGGCCAGACGGTTTAACTGTTACTCCAGAGGTGTGGACAAATGTAATATTGTCATGTCTTCACGATACCAACAATCAGCTTTATAGTTTTAAATATTAAGTCCGTTCTCATAGAAGTTGCCACGTACCATTTTCAATTGTTCGCTTTCATATTTTCAAATCTTACTGTTACAATTTTGTGCTACACGTGAAAAAGAAATTTGAGTGAGGAACAGTCACTTATTGTAGGGTGACAGAAGGTATAAGATCGGTTAGCTAGAATTCCTAAATTCAGTAAACCATTGCAAAGTAAACTCCATGCTTAAGTTAGTGAATTTGGTGCTCATGTGTTTTCAACCAATGGAACAGTTTTGTTATGTAAGGTTTGTGAAAAGGCAGTTCATCACGTAAAAAAGTGTTTAAGTCAATATGTGTCACCTACGAAGTAAATAATGTGAGTTATGTTGATATAATTTAAATTTATTGCTGAAATATATTATGACTTTTAAAAATTTATGTCTTCTTCAAAGATTATTGTGACTATTTTTTAAATTTTTATTTGCCTTGTTTGCCTGCCTATTTTAACTATTATAAATGCCTAAACATCCGGGCTCTACTAATTAGTTATTTTTCCAGAGATCCGCAGAAAACGCTCCTCCTTTTGTTACAAGCAAAATGGGGGATAGTTTACGTCCGGAATGTTTTACCGTGGAAAGACTCATGCCATGTTTGCAGTTTTTCTTCAGAAAGATAAATGCGGTAGCTTTCAGTTGCTTTCTGCACACTACTCTCTCTTTAGCGTCTTAAGAGATTCGGGGGGGGGGCAGAATGGAGGTGAGGAGAGATTTGACTAGTTAGTTCCTTCCGACTTCAATAAAATTCTCCACAAGGATTAAATATCAATTCTATCAGAGTTTTTGATCCTATCAGAGACCAGAAAGACCTAATTGAATGGTTCAGAGCCATAGTGGACCAAGCACCATTTAATAAAAACTGAGAAAGCAAGGGTTAAAGTTAAGTGACTACCATAATTTAATGAAGATTGACATATCATTTAGTTTTAATATGCATACTTTATATTACTTGATATATATATGTTTAATTCAATTCTTGTATTCACTTAATTTTAATCCATGTTTTTTCCGTTTTTAACATATGTCGTATGGTCCACTATGGCTCCGAACCCTTCAATTAGCCTCTATCCCTTTCTGATCTCGATTTTGATCTTAATAATGAGCCTGTATACACTAAATGTGAGCTGTGACAGTTGGCACCACGTAAAGACGGATGTAAAACTATTTTTAATTTTCTCGAATTTTCTAATAGATCGTGGGCCTTATTATACAACATTCAAGTACTCGTATATTAGCATTCCTTTGTCTGCAATTTTGAGCATCTGACATGAACATATTTGAAATTGGCATGTATTTTTTGTGATTCGTTTTTAATAGAGTAAAGCTTGTATAACTAACTCCAGAAACAAATCTTAACTTAAATTCTTTCCGCTTAGAGAAGAATATGCTGTTTGAAGGGATGGTTCAACATTTTCTGTACGCATAATACAACTGTGGGCAGTTTGTGCAATTACCACGCCAAGGGACTCCCAAAACTCCCAATCAACATTTTGTTTATTACGGCAGAACAAAGAGGGAGCCTGCCTCACGACAAAGAAGGAGAAGCGATCTTGTGTGGAGAGCAAGAATAGAGGATAATGGTCTTATTACATGCCTACAACCAAATGACACTAACATAATTTTCATGGTAGGGCTTAAAAACAAATGGTAACAAACACAAAAAAAGTTAAATTACTGACTCGAAGAATATAAATGTGCTGGTTGGTCGATAACCCCCGTTACGTAAGATGGTGCCACCAGGGGTGTCAACAATATTGCAGTCAGATAACCAAATTTATCGAACATTTTAACTGGGTTTTTCAGCACCAATTTAAACCATATGCACTTGCGAGCTTCTTAATGTTCCGATTCAATTTTCTGCAGTTTGAGCAAGTTTGTGTTCAGGAGTAACTATAATGTGGCAGGTTTGATGGGATATTGTTGTTTTCTTGCGTTTATTATAGGCTACTATTTCATTTTATCGTCATATTATCACAACCACAAGAGACAGCATTCGGTGCTTAGTGTCTGGGGACAAAAAAAGTACACTGTCTGTTTTTCTGGGTATAGAACATAATGGATTTAATATTATAATAAAGAATCTATGCATAAAAACAATGAAGAAATCATTTAATCAGTGGGTCATGTTTAGAAATTAGCAGGATTTGACAATCTGTAAAACAAAATTCGTTATTGTTTTTATACATAGGTTTCTTATGATAATTTTAATAGTACATTATGCAACGAGCCTATAATGGTAGTAATTAAGACGCGAGTGTGTCTGTTTATGAAACGAGCGCAAGCGAGTTTCATAATTTTCATACGAACGTCTTAATTACCATTATAGGCAAGTTATATACGACTTTTTATGCTCGACCATATTTCTAACTTGAAATTATTCATAAGTATTCATGTTATGGTTATGTAAGTGAGGAGCGGAACTGATCTAAATTGTGAGATGTGCGCAGACGCGAAAGTATTGATTTTTTCCGAGGAACGAATGTCATTGACCTTGATATAATCTAGAGAATAACATGAACATTAATTTTGATATAACCTGGAAATTGATTTAGAATTGAAAAACGAGATGACAAATTGAATTTATTTGAATATTATTTACAATTAACGCTAATTATTATAGTAACAGAACATAACCTTCTGCGACAGTATTGGTTTTCCACCCTCCGTGACGTTTCGCGAGTTGTCTTTCGATTGCATATCCGAGAATAATCGATACTTGCGCTTTTATAATGCTACAGTGGTGAATTCTCATTGGCTGAACAACTGAACTATAATGAATAGGTGTACTTTAATGAGGTGCATTAAAGGGCTACTACCAGGTGTATAATACTACATTTCGGCATGGTCGAGCATAAATTCATTTATCCTATATAATTTCTAGCAACTGCCATGTTGGTTAGTAGCTAGGGCACTTACGTAGATCATTATAATAGGCCTAACTGAAAAGATTGGGCCTTCTGAACCATTTCAAACTCACTGTAATGACGATCAATAACCAACACTAAACTCTCACGAACAGTCATATGCTCAAGCGAGACGAAAGTACAGGCATACATCCTATATCTTAATTTTGATAATTGTATTTACAATTGAAGATTTTGGAGCCATTGTAATAAAAAGAAAAAGTTCCACCTCTTAGTTAAATCTACCATTTTAGATTAAATTTGATTTGTTTCAAAATTGATTGCATTTATTAATAGCGCACATCTTTCTTCCACGTAAGTTTACTGGTTTTTCTTGCAGATTTATATGACGTTTGAGAGAGAAGTTTTCAGCACATTTTCAATATTTTACTAAAATAATTGCATAATTAAAACAATTAGACAAGTATTTTATAACAACATAAGATAGAGGAAAATTAACTATATAATTTGAAAGTGAAAATATCCTTCCCTCTTTTCTTCCTAGAGTGTAATTTTATAGGTATTAAAATGTAATTAATTTAGAGTTCATAACTTTCTGGAACGTTGTTATTTCTGTCTCCTTGTGATTTTTTATCGGTAAAAGTTATTTTCGACTTATTGTTGGAAAATTATAAATTGTATTTGAAAGTTGTATTATTTATAAAATACATGATTACCTCTTTATAATTTTGTGGTCTTATAGTTAACTGTACTGGCGGAAATGAAGAATGGAAAAGCAACAGGAGTTAATGTAATCCTCTCTGAATTATAGAAATGATTGGGTGAAGACAAGAAGGAAAGTCTACAATTATGCAACATAATATACGAGAAAAGCGAATGATCTGAAGATTACACACAGATACCTACGAAAAATAATGTTAAGAAATGTAATTAGTTCAGAAATATCAGCCTGATATCGCAGTGAGCGAAGATTCTTCTATGAATACTGAATCGACGTTGATATTCTAATATGGAAGGAGACCTGAAAGAGCAATGTGGCTTGAGGAAGGGAAAAAGTAACGAATAATTGGACTGCTGCGAACAATCGGCGAAAGATACCTAGAAAAAAACAATGTATGTAGTGTTTCTGGACCAGGAAAAGGCTTTTTACAGAGTGGATTAGAATAAACTTATAGGGATTCTGAAGAAAATTGATGTCGATTGGAACAGGGTGTTAAATAATCTATAAATGAAACAATGAATCAAAGTTAGAATAGAAGAAAAAATGTCAGAGGTAAGTTCAATAAGGAGAGGATACGACAAAGATGCCCTTTATCTCTTATCCTATTTAACATCCACCTATGCCATCGGCGTAGCTCAGTCGGCTAAGGCGCTTGCCTGCCGATCCGGAGTTGCGCTCGGGCGCTTGGGCTGATTACCTGGTTGGGTTTTTCAGACGTTTTCTCCAACCGTAAGGCGAATGTCAGGTAATCTATGACGAATCCTCGGCCTCATCTCGCCAAATACATCTCGCTATCACCACTCCCATCGACGCTAAATAAAGGAGTAGTTCATACAGCGTCGTTAAATGACCAAGTAAAATAAAAATAAAAAAAACATTCAATTGGAGGCTTTAGTGAAGAACTCGTTTTCAGAACATGAGAGGAGTGATAGTAGGAGGATGAAGAATAAAGTGCATAAGATTTGCTGTTGATGCGACGTTGTTAGCAGAAGAGGAGACGATACTAAGAGATATGTTACTGGAGCTAAATGACAATTGTGACCAGTATGGGATGAAGATAAATGCAAACAAGACGAAGACTATGGTTGTCGGAAGAAAAATAGATAAACGTGCGAATTCGATACGAGGCAGTGGAACAAGTGGACAGCTTTAAATACGAGGAGTGTACTGTAAGTATTAACATGAGCTGCTACCTGGAAGTCAAAAGCAGGATAGCAATGGCAAAGAAAGCTTTTAATAGAACTAGTGAATGCCTTTGTGTGGAGAGTGGCATTGTATGAATTAAATACATTGACATTACGGAGGAGTGAAGAGAAAAGACTATATACGTTTGAAATGTAGATATGGAAAAGAATTGAAGTTGTGAAATGGATAGAGAGAATAAAAAATGAATGTGCTAGATAGAGTGAATGAAAAAAAAGTTTAAATAATAAATTGTCCGGATTGAAGAAACTGCCTACTGAAGGATGCACTGAAAGGAATGATGAACGGAAAAATAGTTCGGAGCAGAAGATATCAGATGATAGACAACATTAAGATATACGGATCGTATGCGGAGACGAAGAGGAAAGCAGAAAGGAGGGCATATCGGAGAATGCTAGGTTTGCAGTAAAGGACCTGTCGCTGGGCAAAAAACTATAGAAGCAATGGTTGATTTACAAATTGTTAAATTTATTCTTCAAACTTCAAATTAAACTTACCACAGCTTATCTTACTTGTAAATAGAATTTCTACTATGTTTATGTATTTTATTACTATTTTGGAAATGATTGGGTATTGATTTGATATTGCTGGAGAGACCGAAATAGGCTAGATTTTAAAAAATGCTGACATATCTCCGTTCTTCCCTCCCTCCGTCATCCTTCAATTCCTCCCTGGCTCTCTCTCTCTTTCTTTCTTTATGTTTTCTTTCTCTTTCTCATTCAAGATATTCGTTCTGTGAAATGTTTGAAACAATATTTTTGGTGCTTGTATATTTACAGTAAGCCTATCAGAAATTACATAGCCACCGGCCTAGCTCAGGTGGTAGCGCACTTGTGTACTGATCCCGAGTTGCGCTCGGGCATGATTTCGAGTCCTAGTTGTCTGATTACCTGGTTTCTTCCGAGGTTTTCCCAAACTGTAAAGTGAATGTAAGGTAATCTTTGGCGAATCCTCGGCTTCATCTCACCAAATCTCGCTATCACCAATTCCATCGAGTAGTTGATACAGCGTTGTTAAATAACACTGTACAACATGAAATTTGTCCTTTTTATAAAATAAAATATGTGCATTCGATGTATTTTGTGGTCGCAACAACGAATCTGGAGTTAGTTTTTGTCCAGCACATACTGCTTCTCCAAAATAAGAAGTTATTTAATGTTAGTGAACTGTTGCACTACTTTCACCTTATGGGATGCAACATGCCACTGAAAGTACACTTTCCTGACAGCCATCTGGACTTCTTTCCAAAAAAAACCTTGGTGCTGTAAGCGATGAACACAGGAGAAGTTTCATCAAGAAATATGTACCTTCGAAAAGCGCTTCAGTGGAAGGTGAATATTGCTGGTTACTCATCAGAGAGATTGCAGAAGCTGTCTCCAAAAGTAAAAGATCAAAAAGACATTTTAGTTTGTGAATTTTGGCCAAACAAAGGTTGCTTTATGTGCTACTGTAACAAATTTGTGTAAATAAATGAAGTGCGTGTACCATAAAAATGGTATGTGTTAGAAAATTTTGATTTTCAGAAATGAACTCAGCACCTCTCATTTAGTTAAAATTACATTATTTCTGTCCTTTATATGAAACTGAGTATAAATTTGTTGTCCAGTGTAATCAACTAAAAATAAAATAAGTTACATCCCTCTAGATCGTCATTTAAAACAGCTAACGAAAATTACATACTTAGAATCTAGTGAAATTGACTTGAATTTCCTGTATAGAAGACAAATATCTATATTTACAACAGAGACCACCACATTATGCTTCTCTGTCGACTCACACTAACCTTGCACCATGCTATCCACATATCCAAGATATCCCATTTTATAAATTCTAGTTAATAATTCAGAAAAAATAGAGCCGGAACATCAGTTTCTGAAATATAACGACAATATGAAGTGAACTGCAAGTTGAAGTAGTCTAAAATGGGATAATGTGATATGAAATTTGATTTTTCAAATTTAAAAGAAGTGCATAGAAATAACAGGTGCGGAAATTCTAAATAGTTATGTGAACATATGACCCTGTATATCCTTTACCTTCTCTAATTGTTTGTCTCCAAGCTATAAAATGGCTCTTCGTAACTCCTCCTACTGCCTCATACAGATGTCCTTAGATGTTGCCGCAAGGATTATTAAAATATTTCTTTAGGCATCTGAATCATGAGTCAGCGCAGATGCGAGACTTCCTAGAACTGTTCCGTAATATCCCTCTTCAAACATGCATAGCTTTCCGACTGTAAAAATAACAAATTCTTCTTTAATTATGTCGTTTGTTTCAACGCCGATATTTGGGTTTACCTAATATTGTGTTCACATTTCCTACAATATTGTATTAAACGGAACTGATGGCAAATAATCTATGAGCACTAAGTTTCTTGATGTGGAAATGGATAATCATTATAAGCATTATAATCCTTATTATCTATTGAAGGCTGTGGCCTCTCTCCTCTGCTTTTTAATGTTTATACGAATGCCATTGTGAAAGATTTTAGAGGGAAAAAATACGGATATATCACTATTAACAGGAATTTAAAATTAGATGTAATAACGTTTGCAGATGATCTTGTTTTACTGGCAACATCTGAAGATGATTTGCAATGGTCAGTACATAATTTAAATTTAATAGCTCAAAAATATTCTATGGAAATATCCATTAACAAAACAAAAATAATGGCCTTTTGTGGTAAATACCAAATACCAAGCAAAATTTGTTTAAATAACGTAATTTTGGAAAGAGTTAATGAGGTTAATTGTTTAGGATATGAACCTTCCTTCGTTGAAAATTTGGATTTATCAGAGAAAATTGTAAAACTCAACAAATCAATGGGGATCATTAACAGAGTTTTAAAACCTTCATTAGTACATAAATCAACTCGTACTCGTCTTTATCAAATAATAGCTCGACCAGTCCTATGTTATGGGAGTGAAGCGTGGACTATAAGGACAAAAGATGAAAGCAGACTAATAGCTTCCTAGATGAGATTCATGCCCCGAACAGCTAGCTACACTAAATGTGATCGAAAGAAAAATGCAGAGATATCCTTCAAGAACTTAATGTGTCATCAATACCGGACTATATCTCCAGATATCAGTTAAACTGGAAGGAACACGTCTCAAGAATGGTTTCATCCAGGATCCCTAAGGCAATAATGAAATATCGTCCAAATGGGAAACGGTTAGTTGGTCGACCATGAAAAGATGGCAAGAAAATCGCTTTTTCAGGCCGTAACAGTTCTTTTGAGACTAGTACTTGACAGGATGATGATGATGATGATGATGATGATGATGATGATGATGATGATCTTCTATTGACGATACAAACAACCTTAAAATATCATATTTGCGCTCCGCTGCACCCGTTAGAAATAAATATAAAGTAATTACATAATTAAAATAGGACATTTGATCCAGGGAACATTCGTGTTTGATAGAAGGATAAATCGTTTATTATGTTACTTAATTTAAATTGTATTAAAAAAATTAAAATGCGATCATTTTGATCTAGAGACCACTCATTTGGCCATAAAAATTATTTTAGGAAATACAGGAAACGAATGCCTATGAAGTTTTCTGTGCATAAGAAGCTATTTTAATCTTGCCTGTCCTCGATTCACTTAAAAGTTACTGTAATAACATTATAGCATTATGTCCATCTAGAGAAACTACACTTTCCAATGGTGAATTAATAACTAATTATACAAATCGATTAATTTGGCTTCCGATATTACTTCATACAAACACAGAAACATTATCTGTAGGCTATGTTTCATAGCTTTCGATTGTTGTTGTCCAAGGCCCCTTATAGACGAAGTCATTTGTTTTTTATTTCATTACACTGCCTTAGATGGCGTTGTTATTGTAATTTTGAAACTCATTTATCTCATTAAATATCAGTCCTATCAAACTTTTGCATGGAATAAAACTTATCGGAAATTATTTTTAAAGAAACTTTTGTTATGTAATATTTTTCATGAAAATTAATAATAAGGGAGATATTTCGATTTATTTAATTGAAGCCCCGTTATAACCCCCCTTTTAAATAAAATATTTTTAATGCCATATAGCCTAAATTCTAAGTTACAACGAACTTAATTTATATTCCAATTTCATATAAATCGGTTCAACCATTATCGCGTGAAAAGGTAAAAACATCCAGACAGACAGACAGACAGACAGAGAGACATACAAACAAAAATTTCAAAAAAGCGATTTTCGGTTTCAGGGCGGTTAATTATATATGTTAGGACCAATTATTTTTGGAAAATCGAAAATTACCAGAAAAATTTCGGCTACAGATTTATTATTAGTATAGATGAAATATGGGTTGATATTCTGGGAAAACTCATCTGAAGCTAAACATAGTTTTGTTTCATGAAAAAAAAAAAGCTATAGACTAACAAGCAAACATTCTCATGGGCCAGATAAAAAAGTAATTTGTTATTCTTTCAACATGTTAATAATGTCAAAACAAGTGCTTGTAAAAATTTTGGCCATTCGAGCGCAATTACGAGGGCCGTAAAAAAAAGTTTCCCTGAGGCTGTTTACAGAAAAAAACACAATTTCATTGGAAAATTTTATTGGAACATATACAGCAATTGTTGAGTTATTCTTTTAACATATTCCCCACTGGAATTGAGACATTTGCCATACCGTGGGATCGACAGAGAAGTGCAGACGGCTGTCACACACTGTTTTCAATTCCAGGTGGCAGACTTCTACGACACAGAGATACAAAAATTGATCCCACGATAAAATTAATGTCTCAATTCCGGTGGGGAATAGGTTGAAAAATAGCTCAACAATTGCTGTATCTGTTCCAATAAATATTTCCATGAAATTGTTTTCTTTATCTAAACAGCTCCAGGGAAACTTACTTTCTGGATGCGCCTCGTAGCATCTAACACTAACAGAATTTATATGGAGATCTGGTTTGTGTCTTGTATTAAACCGGAGAAATGTTTTCATTAGCACATACCTACTAAATATATATGTTTATACATAAAATATGTCGACCTGGTTGGCGAATTGGTATTGCGCTGGCCTTCTATGCCCAAGGTTGCGGGTTCGATCCCGAGCCAGGTCGATGGTATTTAAGTGTGCTTAAATGCAACAGGCTCATGTCAGTAGATTTACTGGCATGTAAAAGAACTCCTCGGGACAAAATTCCGGCACATCCGGCGACGCTGATATAACCTCTGCAGTTGCGAGCGTCGTTAAATAAAACATCACATTAACATTACATAAAATATCAATGAAAGTATGTCTTAATTCGAATAAATCTCTTTACACGATGTCCTTTTAAGCACATCTCTCATTAATCTTACAAGCAAACGTTCTCATGGAGGCAGATAAAAGTTACTTTTTTCCATCATGTTAATAATGTCAATATAAGTGCTTATAAAAATTTTTTCCACTCGAGAGCAATTACAAGGGCCGTAAAAAATAAGTTTCTCTGGGACTGTTTTCAGAAAGAAAACACAATTTCACGGAAATATTTATTGGAACAGATACAGCAATTGTTGAGCTATTTTTCAACATATTCCCCACCGGAATTGAGGCATTTGTCTTATCGTGGGATCAATTTTTGTATCTCTGTGTCGCAAAAATCTGCCACCTGGAATTGAAAACAGTGTGTGACACCTGTCTGCACCTCTCTGTCACTGTAAAAATGTTGTCCTGACAAGAATTTCTTGAGGTGTAAGAAAATATGGTAATCGCTTGGAGCGAGATCCGGGCTGTAGGGTGATTGTTGAAACACATCCCAGCGGAACTCCTGCAGAAGAACAGGTACAGAAATTTTTTAGATGGTTTTCAACATTTCCCCCACCGGAAATGAGACATTTGCCATACCGTGAGATCAACTTTTATATCCCTGTGACATAGAAGTCTGCTGCCTGTGATCGGAACCAGTGTGTGACAGCCGTCTGCACCTCTCTGTCACAGTGAAAATAGTGCCCTGACAGGAATTTCTTGAGGTGTAAGAAAAGATGGTAATCGCTTGGAGCGAGATCCGGGCTGTAGGGTGGATGGATGGATGTTGAAACACCTCCTAGCGGAACTCCTGCAGAACATCTGTTGTGCGCCGAGTCGTATGTGATCAAGCCTTACCGTGCAGCAAAACAACACAGGCAGCATTTCAATTCTCTCATCAATTCGTTGAGGTCTTTCGGTTGCGGTAGTAGGCCTACATGTTACTCTCCTCATTTCCATCTCTCAAATAATTTGGATTTCCAACATCTTCCTCGCTGTCTGATTTGCTAATCTCTACTGAAATTTTCTGGAAAATAAGTCAGTTTCAAAATATCACTATTCTGATGATACAATCAAAACAGTGGGGAATAATTTTATACATTTTTCGATCCATCCAGCTATCCATTTCGTCTGCCTGTTTACTTATCTACCTTTCTGTTTGTCCGTCTGTCTACCTATATACCTACCTACATATCTACTTACCTACTTATACATCCATCCATCTATCTATCGGCCCGCATGCCTCCTTGCCTGACTCTAAATATTTGTCTGTCCCTGTTCGTTTGCTTGTCCTTTCTGTCTAGGCTGACCAGACGTCCCCGATTTCCGGGGACAGTCCCCGGGGAGCAAATGACCCCGTTTTTGTCCCCAGAAATTAATTTTGTCTCCAGAAATTTTGATTTTGTTTCAATAACATTTTACTGGAATCCTGCGATTCATGTACATTTCTGAACAGCTTTCAGTATTACACAGTTTGAGATATTCTTCACTCTTTGAGAAGAACATAGCATCTTTGTCTTTGGTCATTTTAGCATTTGCGTTGCGTGGAAGCGTTAGAACTGCCGCAGCGTTCATGTTTAAGTAGTTCAAAAATGAGGAATTTTGTGTCAAACCAATAGATGAAAAGCGGTATGATGTTTTTCAACATTAAAAAAAATCCATTCCATTTCAAAATCTTCTTAAAATAGTGTCATTAATCATGTGTCTTCCAGTCAGTAATTCATTAGTGAAAGACTTTTCTCGAAAAATAACTCAATCTGGACTGATGGAGAGTCAAGAATAAAAATTGAAACAGTTAAAGCTTTGATGAATTTAAATACTATTATAGTCACAATAATGCCATAGTATGAAAGAAAAATTACACAACCTCGAGCGGGAATCGAACCTGCGACTTCCTGTTCTCCGGTCAGGCCCTCTACCACTGAGCTATCGAGTTCATCTCACGCCAAAGGCTTGGAATTATCCTTTCATACTGGCGACTCTGTTATAGAGTACTGTCCATAGGTTCATTAATATGTCACATCAACGGACGTATATACTTCACCAAACATCGTAAGATGAAGATTACATTAGTTAAAGCTTTGTTACAAGTGAAAACAAACTTTCATTTCTCATGTGAAGAACTTAGTGTCAAGCTGTATGGGAATGAAGAGATCCTTAAAAAATACATTCTTCAGACAAGTACTTGTAAAATGTATGTGTTAGAGTTCAATGTCTACAATGTAATGTGAAAGACTTCCATGACTGCGTCAGTACTGAAATTGAATTCTTAGTGGCTATAATTATGTCTAAGAGTTACGCGGGTTTATGTATTTCATTAAAAAAGTTAAGACACTCTACCAATATAGTGTGCAAAGTTCTATCACTGTTTTTATTGTTACATATATTTTCTGCAACATTTCAATGGAGATTGAATAGGTAAGCATTTGTGGTTTTTCTTGAAATTGCACATGTCCCCTGCTGGATCATAAAAAATCTGGTCAGCCTATCTCTGTCCATCTGTCTGTGTATATGTGCCTACCAACATATGCCTACGGCATAACTAACTACATATCTATATGCCTCCGTATCTATCCACCTATCTATCTACCACATTCCTGGGCGCTAATAACTCAATTCAGTCACTGCAGACCACCTCTTAACTCCCCACTCCATCTTCCCCGCCGAGACAGTAATGTTTTGATACGGTACGAGCAGACAGGCAGGTCAGTGACGGATTGTATCAGACGGCCATTACAGCTTTTACGAACTTTCGGCTCTCACAGGTCGCCTAAAATCCATCACTCATACACAAAGTTTTGTGCGTTTGTTTATAAGATGGTGTAAGCAAAAGAGACATGGGCGGTGGTTTCTTCGTCCCTTTCACTTCCCCTCTTATGTCCAGGTCTGATGTACCATATCCTGACCTATCTTACCCAATCGTTTAATCAAATTTATCCGACCTCACCACTCTATGTGCCTGGATATTTACCTTTCCACCTTTTTGCCTGTAAGTCCAAAGAATTTATAATTCAGTCCAATGATGGCATGTCAGGAATGAAATAAATCTCCACTACTATGCATATGCTTTGAATTTGGCAATATATCAATTACTTCGTCATTGATTTTATGAAACCTCTTATGTGACAGTACAGGGCATATTTTTTTCAAGAGGAAGAAAAAAGTAATTAAATATCAATATGCCTACATAAGAATATTAGATAATTCGATAGAAAACTTTGGTGAATATGACGACCATCAGTGACATCATCGAGGATCAGTGGAGGTCTATTGATATTTAATTACCTTTTTTTCCTCCTGAAAAATTATGCTCTGCACTGTCACATAGCAGGTTTCATAAAATCAACGACGACTTGAGGAGAAAGTTTTCACCGATTATTTATATTTCAGCTTCAATTGTTGTCATTTAGGTAGGATGTGTACAATGGATTTATATGAACATGAAAGTATACATTGTTGTAAAAAAAATAAATTTAAAAAAGCAAGTGAAGGATTTCGAATGCGATTACATTTCCGTTTATGAACAATAATATTACAATGAGGAGAGAATAAAGTAAACTGAAGAAGACTACATACCTGATATCCAGGGTCGGGTATTTATGGAAATCGCAAAAATCACGACATAATAGATATACAATACATTTTTACTAGTCCTTACAAATTAAGTAATTCTGATTAATAATATGTGGATAAAACAATCGCGACAAATCGCGAAATAGAGTAGTTCTAATATCAAAATATGAACACATTCGCGAATTATTACTATTGCGTCGTTTTATGGCGAATTTCGTAAGGTGCCTGGGGGTATTAAGGCCCAGCATGTTATAAGACCCACTACCTAGTTTTGCCATTAGTTATACACTTTGGCAAAAGAGAGCAACAGCTCTTAAGACCTATTTCTTTTTGCATTCGAGTGATGCATAAAGAAATTAAATTCTCGTTCTTGTTTGTAATTGACTGGTGGCAATAAGTTATCTGTGATTATTTCTGCTTTCATTATAAAATTTTGCAAAATTTAAGTTGATATTTAATCGTTTTACTGTGTGTTATTAATATAATATTAAATGCACGTTATTGTGTAAACATTAAGAAGTTTGGGGCTACCGTGAAACTTTCGCTAATGAGCATATAAGCACTCCATAAATTAAAAATGGCGCGAAGTAACACAGCAGGAAATAAGACCCATGGGATAAATACGTGGAAACGCCCAGAAGTTCATAGCAGTCTCTGAACTATAAAGTTCAAACTCTGAAGCACAGTCTTTTTTGCAAGATATGAAACAAACGAAAGACTGACAATTCCTAATGCAGAAAGAGCATTGGATGAACCATCAACTTCAGAATTTGTAAACATCCAGGGGACGCGGATGTGTTCTGTCTGCGAAGAGAATTGTTGTAGATATACATGTGTGTGTAGGTCTCACTGAGGAAAAAAACTGAAGACTGCCCAAATTGTGTTCATTACTTATATTCTTTATTATGGGCCTTATTATCTGTCACAGCAGGATATAAGGCCCAGTGATATGATGTTAATTTTCATTGCTCACAGCATTTATGTGTCTGTTTGAATATTTATTTGAAGTAAAATATTATAGGATAACTATAAAAGTATGATATTCCATTATTTAAAAATTGCTAAACGTCACCATTTCAAAGAAAAAATGTTTTATTCCTTAGGTAGGCCTT
This sequence comes from Periplaneta americana, assembly GCF_040183065.1. NCBI lineage: Eukaryota > Metazoa > Arthropoda > Insecta > Blattodea > Blattidae > Periplaneta > Periplaneta americana. The sequence continues at coordinate 78,354,067 of NC_091123.1, read as the reverse complement.
AATACCCCCATTTACGTTATTTGAGGTTTTTTCGGTTTTTTTTTTTTCACTTGCATTTGTTACATAACCAAGTAGATTACTTTACATGATATTCCAGGTGTTCTAATTACATTAGTGAAATTAAAAGACGGAGAATTCAATATTTCACTCATAATTTGAGAGTGTTAATTTGAGGGCTAAAAGTTTTTTTTCGTTTTTAATGAATGTGTGTTAAACACAGTCTCAATCCAACAAATATTGCATATTGGCCATATCGCACCTTTACCAAAACCCCAATGAACCTTTAATGTTAATTATTTGGAAAGTAATATTCATAATGAGGTAATACTCAAATTCCAAAATAATTGTATTTTCCAAAGTTTCCATTAATCTCCGCCAAGAGTACAAATCAAACTCCAACGACACCAATATTAAAAAACACAAATGATGAAATTAATCTCCGTAAATACCTGCTGATATCTTTAAACTGCATTTGAATTTGTTTCATAGGACTAAATAATGGTACAGATTTGGTATCAAATTCATGGGAAGGTGTGTCTTTCTAACTTAAGTTGTTTTATGGAAAGCAAGGAGGAGACGAGATTATTTGCAGCCACTACAATTTCTGAAAACGATTCTAAGAATTCCGGTCGTGGCATCACCTGACTGATTTAATTTAATAGGTCGGAGACCTGGCAGGCAGGCAGGCAGGGCGTCGTAAGGAGATGGAGTCACACAAGACTGATTCCTCCTCTGGGAATATAAGGAAGACACTCACTCTCATTATATATATCAGAGCGCGTCTCCCAGGGCACGTCCTGTATGTGTGTATACCAGGCAATTTCATTTTCCCGGCACATCCATGCAGGCTCTCGGTTTCCTAGATGAGTTTTTGGCGCGGGGAATGAAAACCAAAACACGAGCTCCTAGCGCATCTCGCCTTGCGTCTTTCTTTTCATTAACTTTTTCTTTTCTTCTTTCCTCTTTTCTCCTTCATCATATTTCTGGAAGAGTCTCTTTTTTTTTTCGGTGTCGAGGTTTTTAGTAAGTTTTCCTTCTTCATTTCATCTTTTGCTCTGGGAAAATATAATATATATGGCGAAGGTTCTTATAGAGTTTTGTGTAGACATCTTGAATGCTGATTAATGTGGTGTTAGGAGAGAAAGAGAGAGAGCGAGAGAGAAAGATTCATCTCGCGCGACAGGATATGAAGCACTAGGAATACAGCACGGGAATAACCAATGTCCTGCTCCCTCAGAAACTAATAATACGGCTTAAATAAGAAGAATCAGCACAAAGATGTCTCCTCGTAATGCGCTCACTATATCTGTTACGAGCTACTCAGGAGAAGATTTCTGTGTAGCAGCAAAGTAAAATTTATTAACATGCCTCCGGATAAACTTCACTTTAAACTGTTATTTGATTGTATAAGTCTTCGGAATGTCGTATCATTTAGACATTAAGAATTGCAGGAATATATCTGATAGTACATTAAATGATTCACGTATACATGATTGTTTGATTGGTCTTCTGGTTAATTGATTAGTTTCTTTGTTGTTTAATTAGCTGGTTGATTTGATTGGTTGATTGGCTAGTTGATTTAATTGCTTAGTGGGTGATTTGTTTCGGTTTTTGTTAAAATTGAAATCAGTGATGAATTCAGGAGATGGTCTGGGGCGAATTCCCCCTCCCCCAGATTCCAGGTGTTCCCCCAGATAATTCGGACTTTTTTTTTTAACATTTAAGTAATCGCGTGGGGGTCATGTTGACCCCCAGTGTTACATTATGTTGGTTTGTATTATTTTTACACTGTTGCCTACATTGTCCTGCTTATCATTACCTTCCTGAAAGGTTGTCGGTAATAAGACTACATGATGTTCCAGTTTATCACTGTCATTTGTTGCGTTAATTTAAATTTTATAGGCTGGGGGTTCTGTTGACCCCCACGCGACTACTAATGTCATAAATTAGTCCACAAGTAGTATAGTGTTATTTTTGTGATTATATACGTTAAATCTCTTACTGTAGAAGATTATGGCGAGTAATTATGCATATGAGATAGAAGCTTTACATAGAACCAGGATATTTCATATTTTAATTCGTGTTTTTAATTGGGGATCACTCTAACTCCAATGTGACTACTAATGTTACAAATCAGTCCACAAGTATTACAGTGTTACTTTTGTAGTGTATATACTTGCAAATTATTACTTAAGAACATTTTGATAATAATGACCCATATGAGCTATAAAGTTTACGTGGAACTATGAATTTTATATTATTTTAATTGGTATTTTTTATTAATGCCACAAAATAGTTCGCGAGTAGTTAAGTGTTAAACTAAAAATATAGTTTACCTGTACAGTATTATATTCTAACTTAATTAGACTTTTCAATAAGTAAAATAAATTCTGTTATGTAGATTTTCGGGTAATTGTTTCTTTCAAGATTGGTTATCTGCCGGCGATCTTGATTGAAATTTAAACCGCCTGAAATTTCAATTTTGTTTGTTACAATTTAAGAAGTCAGGTGTGCTGTGTTTGTTAGGTAGTTTTGTTTAGCAAGTATAATAATTTCGTTTACTAAAACAGTTAGTGAATATAAGGAAAACATAAGAGACCATGTTTATTTTTCTAAAAAGAAAAGACGTAATGAAGAGTCAATGGAAAGTGCATCCATCGCATTTAATAAAAAAATTTTCAATTGGTTTTCAGTGAAAATGAAATCTATGGCCCGGTAATTTCATGTGTGTTACCTTCATCTAGTGCTGTTAATATTGAGTCAGTGAATAAAAAGGGTTGGACGCGAAATCAAATATAAAAAATACGGAGGAAAATGGGATTGGTTGTATTTCAATCATTCTCGGGGTGTGCATTTTGTGAACTGTGTGAAATGCATTTAAAAAATGGTATCGAAACTCTTAAAAAAAACTGTCACCGTATTCATATCAGTGCCCTTTAGAAACTGTAGAAAAGCTACTGGAAGACGCATCCATCTGATTTAATCAGTGAGTAGGCTACGGTACTTACTATGTGTAGGCTACTAAATTGAGGCAGTTTATGTAAAAAAGGATACTTAACACCGGCTTTATGGAACAGTTTTCATAGTATGATAGTTTATGTACACCATGCTTTACATAATATTATTAATATTTACTAATATTTTAATAAATACATATAAACGAATGAAAGCTGTATTTAATTGATCACATTTTTCTGTATTCTCTTTTACATAGACTGTCTCTGTCGTTACGTAAGATCCGAAATATTGTATCTTTTGCTGTCGGTTCCACGTCTTTCCCACCCGGTATAGCCACTACTGTATAAATCCCCTATGAGGAAAAAGTTCTGAATTCAACACTGATTGAAATGACTAGTTGGCTGGAAGGTTGGTTGGTCTGAATGTCTTCATTGGTTTGTTTTGGATTAGATAATTATTAGTTTGATTGGCTTGATTATTGGTTTTTTCTTTCAGTAATTGGTTAATTGATTAGTTTGATTACTCTTTTAATTTGTTGGTTGGTTGGTGGTTGATCTGTTAGTTGGTTCGATGATTGGTTGAATTTTAATATCAGATTTTGATACATTGATCTGAGTAGTATTAAAATTATCACATCGACACAAGATATGTGAAATGTACGGAAAACATGTCCATACATATTAGGGGAAAAATTATAATAAAATTTCCATTAATTGTTCCCAAAATTAACATTTTTCCTTAGCGTGTCGAGATGTAACTAAACGACGATAATTGTGTGCATGGTGCTATCAGTAAAGTAATAATATATTATACCGTAGGTTCATTTAAAAATGTACCAGCTTGAATAATTTTAGATGTGCAGGAATGTGATTTTGAGAAGAAATACGGCGATTTATTTTCGAGGGGGAAGCTCAAAACCACTGCCGATTGAATTTCCTATTCCAATTACTTCACCCCGTCCCTACTTTTGAATTTCAAATTGCACCCTTCACTTCAGAAAATCACTAAATTAATTCGGTTCATCCGTTTCTGAGATAAAGCCAGAAAAATGTAATTTAATTAATTAGGGTGCTATTCATAGACATTTCGCAGCACGCGCTACGAGCGTGCTAAACTAGTCTCGGCTATTCACTGGCTACTTGTACAGAATTCAAATTATATCCTATCGCTAACACTGGTTTATGAATACGAAAAACGCTGATCATCCACCGGAAGCCCGCGCTAAGAATGTCTATGAATACGGCCCTAAAGTTCAGTTGATATTAGACCATATTATGAAAATACTGGGCTGTTACTGTACATGTGTACTAGAAACCAAATCTGATGTTTTCCTGGTACGATTTGAGTGCCTGTTGTCGTGAAATTTCCCGACGGCTTTTTTTATTTTGTTATACACGCTTTAACAACGTAATCATATCGAGTGTGTAGGATTTTTGGGTATTTGTCAGAAGGCCATATACTATTATTCTGTTTCTATTGTCATTAGTTATAAATAAGGCTGTAACAAACATACCGGGTATTATCGTTCAGTTTTATTAATAACTTCAACTCGCGTTTGTAAACAAAACAGAGCGATCTATGCTGTTGAAATTACTGGGTTCGTTGTTCATAAATACATCCGCATCTTACAGGCTGTACAACCTGTATAAGAGAAATTACATATAATACTATTTTGGATGCTATTAAAAAGATACACTTATGACAACTGAAAATAACAATTTAATTTGCCACTTTGAATTTAGTGCCATGTGTTATTGCTAGACAGTGAATGCGGGATGACTTATCGTTGAATGTAAGTGCACATTTACTACATGTTATTTTTTTTTTCATTCACACCATTGCCTCAACAGGTTTTAAACGCAAACAGACGACGTTAACATGCTACTGTATCTCCGTACATTCAGAAGGAAAAGAAAAAAAACATACTGTAGTACATACCTTGCAAGGTTCAGTCCTCGTCATCATTGATGCAATTACAAGCGTTGCAGTAAACGACGATATATTCTCGTAAGTTGTCGAAGCTGAATCGTCTTCGCCTATCGCTTAAACAGTTTTTGTATCGAGAGAATTTCTGAAGAAAACCTGTAAAATGGGGATCACTCAGTTTCTTTAGAGGAATATTTGTACTGAGCATCATGTTGCACGTGTCGTCGGACCCGCACAACTAAATGATGATGATGATGATGATGATGATGATGTTGTAGTTGTAGTTGTAGATGGTTCCTCAGATTTCATTTCAATGCATTTCCTGTGCGATGTACTGTTGCAATATTTCTCTATAGCCTGAGTTGTTCTGGTTTTCATTTCAATTTTACATACATTACACACGATATTGTCTTCGTTAATACATAAAATGTCACTCTCATACTTCTTAATTGCATTTCTTATCTCTGAGCGAATTCAACATTTTGCTATAATGAATGGATCAGCACAACATATTCAACGCGTACTAAATACTTGAGCAGGATAACACAACTGCACACATTGCGTTGAAATATTACTTCGTTCTGCACACTGTTGTACTCGCCAGATACACAAAAGACAGACGGCGCGGCACGTGCCATGTACTCTGATACGAAACAACTTCACTTTTCCTTACGTCATCCCGCATCCACTGTCTAGTTATTGCAGTACACAAGCCACATGTTTATATTTTGAAACAAAAATGAAAATAACTGCCGGTCATGAGATACATTTTTGTACTATGCTGAAAAGCTTCGATTCACGTCGGATGAAACAACAGGTGCATATGTGAAGCTTTTACTTAATATCTAAATGGAGTTCAAGTAATGCACATTCCTCACCAGAAGTAACATTAGAAATCTTACGCAGAGCACTATAGCCATAGACTTTGTTCAATATTGTTTTAATTTTGTTTTGTACAAGTTTTCCTGTTTCATCTTCCACATTATTAAGTTTATGTACAGTTGTCAAAAAAAAAAAAAAGTGGCAGCACTCGTGAACAGCGAATATTTTCAAAGTCCACTTCGGGTAGCGGCGATGTTACACGATGCATGTGCTTGTACAAGCAGTTCCGGAACTATGAAAGTGTTCCATATATGCGCCTTGTAGACCAGCTTGTTTAATGATTCAAAGGTTGTGGGTTCTGGCCTTTTTCAAGATTTCATTTTATTTTTAGTCGTTCTTTAGCGATGTAAATGATATTCAAATTATCATTTATATCCAGTTATCGTTTTTTATGGATATCACGTTATTTATATTTTGTTATCGTTCTTTAGAGATACGAATAAAATTCAAGTCATCATTTGTATTCTGTTATCGTTTTATAACGATATGAATAATAATAATAATTATTATTGTATCTCCAATGGGGGTTAGCTCTATTTTACATACTATATGTATGTTAGGGCTATAGTTTTATACACAAAAAAGATAAGCATAAAGAGAAATGGAAAAGAAAATTAAATTAGCTGACGCGATGTAAACAAAACATACACAATCCGTAAACTAGGCATTGCGATTGCAAAACAAATATCAGGTATCAATTTGAAACATACAAAAACATTAACAACACACGTACATAACACTTCTATAACACAAATTTGCAGCTTTCCGTACCATACATCATAAATTAATACACAATAGTCACACAAACACAATCAAACTATAATTACGACATTGCCACGACATCTAGCATCCCATAACTGACTCACATACATAACAAATCAAACATCCGTTGCAACACATACACTTCAACGTAGTAACCACACTTTTAAAAGTTACAAATTTGGCTCCAAAAAGAATAAATAGGACACTGTTACTAATTACTATTCTTCTACGATTTCTTAAATACATCTGTAATAAATCTGTGAAATTCCGATATGAATAATATTCACGTTCTTTATATTGTTATCGTTCTTTAGCGATATAAATAATATTCAAGATATCATTTATATTCTCTTTTCCTTCATTAGCATTATAAAATAATATTCAAGTTATTTATATTGTTATTGTTCTTTCGCAATAGGCTATAAATAATCTGTATTTTATGTAAGTAATTATTATAACACAAATAACCATCTTTCTTTGTAAAATAGGTTATTTTTTTAGCTAATTAAATACGTATTATATAATATCTTATATTAATTAAACAAACCGATATTTATCATTTATATTCTGTTATCGTTATTTAGTGATACTGTATAAATAATATTCAAGTTATTTATATTGCAATCGTTCTTTAGCGATATGAATAACATAAATTTAATATTAGGTTTGGAAAACTCCAGTTGCATAATACTGGTATTAGTTTTTTTTTTTTGTATTATTACATTATACTATCTTGAACCACAATAAAATGAAAAGAAGTAACGAGGAATTGAACCTGAGACGTTGACATCTAAATTCCGACGTTCGTCCGCTGAGCTACGAGGGCAAAAGTGTGGAAACATTTTCGGAAAAATGGCCCAATCACACTCTAAGCTTTTCTGATGATTCGTAGAAGCTAGTCCAGGATGCGGGGGGCAAAGGCTAATTGAGATTTCCCGGTCTCTGATCGGGTCAAACATCCTGATAGAATTAATATTTAACCCTTGCTGTGACTTTCGGTGAAGTCCGGAGGGCCCAATTAGTCAAATCCACTCTCCTCATCTCCACGCTTGGGCCCCGTGGAATTTAATAAGATGCCTAAGAGATAGTGGTGTGCGGAAAGCAACGGGATGTTCCCGCATTTAGGCCTATCCTTCCCAAGAAAAACTGCAAACATGAACAAAGGAAGCTTTTAATAGAAGAAGAAGGATCTTCTGTGCACGTCTGGAAAAAGAACTAAGGAAGAGACTAGTGAAGTGCTTTGTGTGGAGTGTGGCATTGTATGGGGAAGGAACATGGACATTACGACGAAATGAAGAGAAACGAAATGAAGCATTTGAAATGTGGATGTGGAGAAGAACGGTGCGTGTGGACAGACAGAATAAGAAATAAAATTGTGTTTGAAAAAGTGAGTGAAGAAAGAATGATGCTGAAACTGATTAGAAAGAGAAAAAGGAATTGGTTGGGTCTCTGGTTGAAAAGAATAATAGACGACATTAGGATATGTGGATCATATGCGGAGACTAAGAGGAAGGCAGAAAATAGGAAAGATTGGAGATTGCTGGGTTTGCAATGAAAGACCTGCCCATGGACAGAACACTTATGTATGTATGTTCAGAATGCCTGGAATATCGTGTCTAAGAACGGTCGCTATTTGCAAAGACTAGTCAATTCCATGCCCACTCGACTGCAAGATGATCGAGATAAGAGGAAGATAGACTAAATATTGAATTGTGGCTTTTTGTTTTGTTTTTTGAACGCTTAATTGTTTGAACGTTTTAAGGCCGACGCCAGTAAATTTGTTTTGTTTATGCCACGAAAGATATTTTTATTGATAAAATCTTTTTTCTTTCCATTTGCAGCCACAATATCATAATGATAAAGTCATGGCATAATATATTAATGAACCTGATGTTAATTATTAAAATAATCGTAAAAGAGAAAGGAGCCGTTATGTATAGTTTGTCTCTCTCAAAAACAGAACAAAAAAGAACATAAAAAGCACGAGGTTGTAGTCGAAAGCAGGACCTCATGAATAAGAGGCCTGAACGCTACCATTACGCTATCGAATAACACACAGAATACTTCAATTATAACTATAGATATCAGGCAACGTGGTTCAACAACATGTAACATCCCCTGTCTCCGAATTGTAACGAAGATACCCGAAGGGAACTTTGTTTCAGGAGAGCGGCCACTTTTTCTTTTGACAGCTGTACAATACTATACGAGGAATTAGTTTTTCTCTTGATTTTTCTTTTGTAAACATTCAATACAAGAAGGTAAAAATCCCTAATGTGACTTAATGTTTTCAACTTACTGTCCATGATTTGGTCACTCAGAAGATTTTGTGACACTCGTATTGAAACTGCTTCGTCACTGTTAAAGGATCTGGTCCTTTTCTGAAGATTAGCGAAATTGTCGCAACGATAACTGCACACTGCCAACCAGGAACCCCATCGCGTAAGTACAGGAAATGGAGACAGAGGGACATAAGGACATTGTTTCTTGAATGCTGACACAGGAGAAGGTGACTTGACAAACACTTTCTTCACATTGGAAACAAGCCGGACGTCTGAAAAATGAGAAACTTCTTCCGCAATTCTGTGACAGGTGTGGCCAAGGCACGTGACATGAATCATTTTTATGTATTTGGTTTTAATTTCGTGACCTGCCTTGACCATGTAAGACGCCTATGACTAATTAATATTAGTACGTTGTTGTATTGTACACCTGAATGTGACACCAATTGCAAGGCACTGTGAAATAACGAAACAATTGTAGAGTAATTCACTTGATCTACTTCTTGACACATAAGAAGGTAGGATCTTTTATGGCTGTTTTATCCATAGCCCCAACGATCACATTTGCCACATTCCGTCCTCTGAAATCTGTTGTATCTAATGAAATTCGTACATTGTTATCGTTAATGCATGTATAGTAATATTCATGTACGTAATATTTTCGCAAAGTTGAGAGATTTGGGATTGCCCTTTGCCAATATTTACTAAAAAAATTATCTTAATTTCCACTTGAACAGTTTGTTAAGAAACAAAGTTTCTGGAAACAAAGTTGATTCCCCAATAAGTAAAAAGAAATAACGAAGAAGGGGGAAAGAAAAATAAAGTTTTTTTCTTTGTTTCTTGGTATTAAGGATTTACATTGTGATGTTACTGTCAGTGAACATCTTCCACTCTGTAGTGAGAATTACAGATGTTCTAAAATCGTTAATACTATTTTCTATCTATTTTTGTTTAAACCTGTTCTCGCATATAAAGCATTCAAAGACAATATAAACTAAAATTGGAGCTAGCAGTGATGAATATCTTGAGGAACACTATTGATAAAACCAGAAGAGAACAAATAATAGTCCACCGTTATGCCTGGCTATGAAACGAGCGGGCCCAGATTCAAAACCTGGTGGGAACAAGTTACCTGTTGAGATTTTTTCCGGGGTTTTTCTTCAACCCATTAAGAGCAAATGCTGGGTAACTTTCGGCGCTGGACTCTGAACTCATTTCGTTGGTATTACCATCTTCATCTCATACAGACGCTATATAATAATTATTATTTATTTATTTAATCTGGCAGAGCTAAGACCTTCTCTTCCACCCAGCCAGACTCTAATTCTAATTAAATACAATTGGCGACATAGTTATTACATTAATATCTGGACCGTAAAACAACATGAAAGTAGATCATGAAAATTGAATAAGTAATGTTAGTGAGACAATAATAAACATTGGTAAGATATAGTAATAATAATAATAATAATAATAATAAGTCCTAATAATAATAATATTATTATTAAGTCATAATAATAATAATAATAATAATAATAATAATAATAATATTATTATTATTATTATTATTATTATTATTATTATTAAGTCCTAATAATAATAATAATAATAATAATAATAATAATGAGATAATTTAAATATTTATTCTGTGATATACTGTATATGCAAGGTAATCTATGGTGAATCCTCGGCCTCATCTCGCCAAATATCATCTCGCTATCACCAATCTCGTCGACGTTAAATAACCTAGTAGTTGATACAGCGTCGTTAAATAACCAACTAAAATTATTTATATATATATATATATATATATATATATATATATATATAACCATTAAGCATTGATAAACTTGAATAAAAACTTGCATAAACTTTGAAAACGAAACGCAAGATAGACAGGAGTGGAGAAATGCAATATGTGAAAGAGGAGGGAAAGACAGTGAATTTTCCTACGATCTTCTAGACGGAGCCAGGACAACATTTCAAAGGAAGGTGTTACGTGATCAGACTAGGGAATATTGCAGACGAAGCGGACGCACATATTTTGAACACGTTATAGGTTCTGCGTCAAAGTAACGCTTAGGTCAGTAAATAGAATATCACAGTAATCGAAGTGGGGCATCACGAGTGTTTGCACTAACATCTTTTTCAGGGAAAAGGGTAGAAAATTCTTTAATCGCCTAAACGAGTGGATTAATGAGAATACTTTTTTGCAGGTTTCTGCAACTTGAATGTTCCAATTTAAATTTTATCTATATAAATATCTAGGTTCTTTACTGATTCACTCAACGGAATGTCGGTGCCGTACATTTTAACCCATTTGATCCGAAGACACTTTCAATGATTGGAATATAAATATTTCAGAATTGATATTAACCCATTTATGCCCAAATTATTTTTTATTAAAAATGTTGGTGTTTCTTATATTACTACTTATTGACACATAAGAAACAAAATAAGATGATTATTGGTCCTCTCAAATCATTTACGCCGTAAATAATGCATGTTCCCATTTGGGAACAGTGGGAGTAAAGGGGTTAATCGGGGACAAATTTAGTATGGTAATAGTGCTTAACAAGCAGTAAGCATAAGCATAGCAGTTGATAAAATGTCGTAAAATAACCAACTCAAAATAATAACCCAATATGTGAAGTTTATGTACAAAATGCAGCTAGTAGGAGTAATAATAAGGTGAATGGATTAGGACTGTAATGAATGGAGGAGGACAGAAGATAGATTAATTAAAACTATGAGAATTGGAATAATTACAGGACAAGGAAGTCCAGAGACATAAAAAATTTTGGAATGATTATTGTGTTGGCGTAAACAGACCGCAAAATTTATAAGAAATATGAGGAAGAGAAGAAAGGAAGGAAGAAGTATTAAAGCCACACATGCAAGAACGTCATTTTATTAGGCCGTTTCCTTTCCAAGAAACCATCCTAGAAACAGGAAAGAAAAATCAATATGATATTGATCTCCGTCTTTTTCCTCCGAGTTTCTGAATCCCCTTAAGCTTTAATTTTGCTCGAATCGCCCTGTATTTCTGTAGGCGAGGAAACTGTAGGAAAGGTTTGAAATGAGAGGTAAAAAAGAAAGAGAGACGAAGAGCTTAATATTTTGAGAGAAGCCAAGATAGAACCTAACCTACAATGTGAGAGACAAATGCAACGTAATTCCAGATTCGAAGCACGAATTGCGTTCAGTATGAGAGGAAGAGTGGGGGGGGGGTGGTATCGGCAGCATTGGGAGAAAGATGGGAGGCTAACTAAGACAGTTGCTTTAATTAAAGATCTGGCAGCTCCTAGAAGCGGAGGAGCGCTTTCTTCGCATGGCGGGGTATTGGGAATGAAAAGAGCGGGCGCTGGGGTGGGATAGAGAACCGAAATGGTCTTTATAGGAAGTTGGAGATAAGTTTTGCTAAGACTTGGTAAAAAAAAAAAGAAGAAAAGATGAAAAAAGTGAGCAAAAAAAACTAAATGTGAAATGAAATGAAGATGCCAACACTTTCTGCTACAGTAGCGTGAAATTTAACTGGACGTATAGTCGGATATCTGCAATGAAAGCCAATGCATATGTTTATGCATACTAAACGATGTAAATTGTTATGATAATTAGCATCATTGCCATCATTTTGCAAATGTGCTCTGGAAATATATGTACCTTTCTATGTCAGTTTTTAATTGACGATTCTGAAGATGAAATATAACAAAGAATTAGTTCCTACAGAATATCTGACAATAGACTATTGTTTCTACAATTGAAGCGTTGGACCGAATAACAGTCTATGTTACAATCTGCTAACTGTGCAGGAGGAACAAAAATGTTACACATACATCTTGATTACACAACTTTTAACACTATTTCTCGTATTAAATTTTACATTACGTCGTTAACATGTTTCAGCCTGTTATCAGCCATCTTCAGAACTGGTTGTTGCTGGTCTTGGCGCCTTCTGTGTGTGTTTCCTGTGTGGGTGTGTTTGTGTAGTGTAATGTGGAGTCAAGGAATGTGTGTGTTCTGAAATTGGGTTGTGTGTTGAGAATTTCATTTGGATGTGTTTTTGAATGAAATTCTCCACACACAACTCAATTTCAGAACACATACACTCTTTGATTCCACATTACACTACACAAACACAGCCCCACAGGAAAAACAAACAAAAGGCACTAAGACCAGCAAGAACCAGTTCTGAAGATGGCCGATAGCAAGCTGAAACATGTCAATGAAGTAATGTAAAATTTAACACGAGAAAGACACATAATACGTTTTTCGAAAAAAATAAATAAATAAATAAAATATTATATCGCAATTCCATTTATAAATTTACTATCGGACGGGCAACATAGACCGCTATTCCATCAGTATGTTTTGTACACTAAGCGAAGTATACAATTGTATGTTATTGAAAATCATAGGCTTATTACATATCATAGAAGTTTCTAACATTTTTAACTCCACAGAAATGCCAGAATATTATGAAATATACAAAATCAATAAAAAAATTAAATTATGAACAAAATTATTATGACATTTATTTTTAAATGCTATATTAATATGAAACAACACCATGTAATTTATTAAAATTACATTCAATGTCATATTATGAATAAACATATAATATTGATGAAATAATAACGCTATTATTACAAAATTACTGCAGCATTGAGATGTAGGGACACCATTAAATTAATGAAAGTTGTAACAATAACAAATTGATAAAGAAAATTAAATATTACAGTAGATAAATTGTTGGGAGATGGAATTTGAATCCCAGTCCCGAATATTCAGTATCCATTCCAACAGATAGTTTATCTGTTAAATATAAATTTTATAATAATGAAGACAATAACAGTCACAGTTTTTTATGCTGACTGTAAGAGAGTAATACATTTTAAACAGCTCTTTTCTGACATCAAGAGCAAGCTGTGAGCATATCTTACAAGAATTTGCACAAATGTGTTCCTGAAACGAAATACCTTGATAACATTCTAAGATAAACTATAGTGGCAAAACATAATGTAGACTAACTAACACTAGGTAAAGTGTAAATTAAAATACAACTAATAAAATACTGCAAAAATGACAGACAGGAACTTACATTACTTGGGGATCTTTCGCACAAACTTGCAACTTCGTCTATATTCAAGACCACTATCTCTCAGCGACTTTCGTGACACATCTTTCCACATATTAATATTAATTTGTCTGTATCCTTTTTTATATTTATTTAGCCGGTCAATATCTACACTAGAAATCGTCACTGTCTTCATTTTACGTAATAGACCAACCGAAACCTGATACACATAGTACAAGTAGCCAATACCATAAAGAGAACAAACTCCCGTGCAATAACTCCCGATACGATGTAAACAACTGGATACGCTAGAAGTGTCTATGACATAGACCGTTGTTCCAAGCAAGAAATTCATGGTTGTAACTCGTGTAGAAGCGCCTCTGATACGGATATTAAAAACAATTTTTGTGACAGCTGTGTAAGACTGTACAGAGAATTATTCCATTAAAACTTCGATTTTTTTAAATTTTAACATAGACCGTTATTCGGCCTAACGCTTCAATTACTGTTTAATCGTTCACAAAAAATATTGATGAATGAACAGTATCACTTAAAAAAAAGCACAGGAACATAATGTTCCAAGGTACCATTGAATAATGTGCCTTTAATTATCTGGGATACTCAATATCTTATCAGAATGAAAAGGATATCACTGCCAAGATCATGAAGTTTCTTAAAATAACCTGTGTAATTTATATTATAAGGTCTTTAATACCTTCCCAAGTCCAAAAACAAGCAAGATTCAAAATATAGTATAATACTTTGGTAATACCACTATAGTATGGATGTGAGACCTGGACTACGGAAAAAAAAAAGATGAATCCCGAGATAAATTTTCATCATCGCTCCTTTTAAAAGCGAAACAATGTTGTTTATTTCGATATTAAAAATTGTATTAATACTACAATATGCGAATGAATTAATGTTCATCATCCATCCATATGAAGCCAGTTGTGTAGACGAATTTACCGACAAAGTTGTTGCGCAGGGTGCGCCATAGAAGGCTGGTCTACGCTACACACTAGATGAGATGAGATGAGATGAGATGATGAGATGAGATGAGATGAGATGAGATGAGATGAGATGAGATGAGATGAGATGAGATGAGATGAGATGAGATGAGATGAGATGAGATGAGATGAGATGAGATGAGATGAGATGAGATGAGATGCCGCAGGGAAACCGGAACTCCCAGAGAAAACCCCTGCGTTACTTGGACCATGGGCCTGCCCAACGGAAGTCATTAATACCGTGGCGACTTACTCCTTCACATAAAATGTTGTAAAATTAATCCTAGTAGAGTTCCAGGGTTTCATGAAGACAAACGGATAAATGTAATTTTCTACGTGTTACACCGGTATTAGCAGACATATCTCTTATACAGTAGTACCGGA
This sequence comes from Periplaneta americana, assembly GCF_040183065.1. Taxonomy (NCBI): domain Eukaryota; kingdom Metazoa; phylum Arthropoda; class Insecta; order Blattodea; family Blattidae; genus Periplaneta; species Periplaneta americana. The sequence continues at coordinate 78,338,786 of NC_091123.1, read as the reverse complement.
ACATCATTTTATTTTTACTAACATTTCTAATATTAACCTGGCTATACCTTTGAATTAACGGCTGAGAATCCCAAACACTGTTTGCTACCCCCTTACACGACCTGAGTTTGATGATACTAGCGTAAAATACAAACAAATCAATTTACCTAGTTATAGGAGAGAAGAAAAGTAGTTCACCCATTTACGTCAACTAGGAAGTATCACGATTCTGAGTTCGATCATTTTCGTTAGGTTTTTATATAATCAAACAATATTAACAATAAGTGTTACGAACTGAACTATCCATGCGGACGTATTCATTGTGTAGTGTATATTATAGGTACTGTCTATAGCACATTACTGTACAATATAGAAAATACATTTAAATTGAAAAATAATCAAAATATGGATATTTAAAAAAATTGTTGAGAATAGTGGCAGTTAATTTCGATACAGACTTCAGTTTTTTTTTTTTTTTTTTTTTTTTGCATATTATCGCACTATATTGTATCTAATTCGTATTTCCAGTTTCGTCCTTCGTACCTGAAAACAGTAACTCATGTTGAAATAATTCTGTACCTACTCTATAAAAGAGTAGGCCTACCTTACGTACTGTAAATTCAATTCTGCCCGATCCGCACAGATAAATTTACTCTGTTCGTCCAAGTGGTTAGGTCGCAGGGTCGTAGAAAGGGAGGAAATCACGTGAAAGTTAATTATTTAACGAGTCCCTTTTATTTAAGTTATTTTAGACAGTTGTATAACATTACGTAGACGTCCAATTCCTAACAGCAAATATTTTCAGAAAAGAGCAAAGAGCCACTGGCGGGTTACGTTTTATAGAAGGACCACCAGAAGCGGGCGGGGGAAACAGGTACGTAAGCAAACGGGCGCACAGTACCTGTGCGAAAATATGATTCAATAATGAATGCACTTTATTCACTGGAAAACGCGACCTTATTTCTGGAACGTACTATATTCACTCACTCGTACTGTTTACTATGACCGTAAGACGACTTTGACTGCATATATCCAGCCTTGGTTCTGTGTGGAGGACGGGTGAGGTTTACTACATAGTAGGAGGTGTGGGAGTGAAGTACTTTAAAAAACTCAGGTACGATAAAAATTGAAGTAAAAATGAAATGATAACCCTGTATATTACGATACAAGGAATTTCCAAGATTTTGTAATGCATTTCACAAACGTGTATTGTACAACATTTTCTGCACGATCATATTTTTAAAATTTCAAATACAATATATTTTGCATTGAAAATATAGAGCAACTAGTGGCTTGTGCAGCAAATACTGCAAACTAAGTCCATACTTACTTACTTACTGGCTTTTAAGGAACCCGGAGGTTCATTGCCGCCCTCACATAAGCCCCCCATTGGTCCCTATCATGAGCAAGATTAATCCAGTCTCTATCATCATATCCCACCTCCCTCAAATCCATTTTAATATTATCTTTCCATCTACGTCTCGGCCTCCCCAAAGGTCTTTTCCCCTCTGGCCTCCCAACTAACACTCTATATGCATTTCTGGATTCGCCCATACCTGCTACATGCCCTGCCCATCTCAAACGTCTGGATTTAATGTTCCTAATTAGATCAGGTGAAGGATATAATGCGTGCAGCTCTGCGTTGTGTAACTTTCTCCATTCTCCTGTAACTTCATCCCTTTTAGCCCCAAATATTAAACTAAGTCCATAAGAAGTTTAAATAAAAATTGTTCAGATTTATTTTCAATGAAGAATACCAGACATTTTGAAAGTTATTTGCTACCATAATAGTGAAACATACTCCCTCTGAATGTTTTTTAATGCCAAATACTTTTTCTTGAACCTATCCGTCTTCAGTTCTTGAGTTTCAATGCGAAATCGCAAATAACAATGTCAGGACGATCAGCGAGTTTTTCATGTGGGAATAATGCAGTAGCTATTCCAGGTCATTGCGGATTGTATGTGAAAGTTAAGAAAATGTAAGGTTTGTCATGCTTTGAACAAAAGACTTAGCATCTTGGTATAGCTGCTGCATGTTTCGTGAACTACCCTGAAATGTAGAGGGCAGAATCACTTTTTTGCACTAAGAGATCTTACTGATGTGATCAAGAGACTACAAAATCTTGTAGGCCTCTTATTTTATCAGTAAGTACTACCTTTTGGTCTTTTATTAGGAATTGTAATTTTTGCGCTTCCTCCTGACAATACTGGATTAATTTGTGTAACAATGAATGTTATCCCATATATTTTCTGTAATATAGGCTGTCGTGAGGAATCTATTGCTGAGATACAGAAAAGGAGGCGAATGATATGGCAGTGTTGTAGAATTTTATATGCGCCCTAAATAAAATTGTCCATCGTAAATCGTTAGCAGTTTCAGTATTTCATTTGTTGCTGGTTGCGAGAAATAAACTTACTCATCACGGTAGCAAGAAGTGAAATGGCCTGCTATTTTCCTTACAACAAAATATGCTTGGCAGCGATCACAAATAATCTAATCGGTTAAACCAAAGAAATATGAAATTAATTTTGATGTAGTTAAAGACGAAGCTAAAATAGGAAGCATGACTCAATTACTACCAAGGAAAATTACAGAATCAGACATATAAATAATCACACCGCCATTAAATATATGAAAAAGACCACAACACTTGATTAATAGCTTATAAAGTATTTCATTTCTGTTACCTTACGTAAGTTTCATAGTTTTCAGAAACATAGCCGTTACTCAGTAAATTATAGAAATGAAGATCTAATATAAAATTTTCTTTCTCTGCGTCTACTTACATAAAACCCCAAAAGGTTTCAATTTCATATCATCAGTATAGCATTATGTGTTGCATTAACTGTAATAATATTCCATTTTTAATGGTAATAATGTCATCAAATATTCTTAAGTTTTGTAGTTCTTAATATCCAATACACAACTGTACTCGGAAAACTACAGACCAGAGAATCAGACCTGTAAATTATTTTTTATGTTATCAAAAAATTGCACAAATGAAGATCGACATATTGGCATTATGATGTGAAAGAATCTGAGCCATCTGAACTATAACTATGTCAGCAATCCTGTAGGTCATGGCCTTCGTGTAATAGTGTATTGTTTATTGTAGTGTGTGTTTTGTTTTATTCTGAAATGCAATTAATTAGTTCTCAAAACTGACGAAAGATGTATTTTCGAAAATAGGAAAATGATGTAGGAAAATTGACATTTCACTGAAAACTACTATTTTTCTGAAAAACTTTGGGTTCCAAGCTTCAAAATGAGGGGTCATTTATTAAAATGCGTTCAGCCATTTTCCCGTAATTTCCATTACCAATTCAAATTATATATAGATATTATTCCAAAGCCTTCGTAAAACTATACTGTAATGGTAACTAAGTAACAATAAGTGCACTGTAATGGGTCTATTTCAGTATAATTCAGTATAATTTTATGTTATAAAGAATGGTTTCCATAGCAACAAGTTTGTGTGGAAATTCTGACTTTCAAGGCCTAACAGCAATAGCTATAAATACAACAAAAAACACGATCGTGCTTAAACATCTATTGCAGTTTATTAATACTACGGCTTATATTTCTTACATTGTATCCCAGTTCATTCAAATTTCGTGCCTGTTGTATTAGTGTGACAATAATTTTATTCCTGCAGCGAAGTTCGTTGCTTAGAGAAACTTTTCTATTTGTACACCTCACGTTGGAATGCCACTTGAAGTGGTTCCTTTTTGTTTGTTGTTCTCCGAGGTCTGTTATTCAACACTCCGACCGCCGCACAGCTGCCTCCCAGGTCATGGTTCGCGACTCGTTTTGTTGGTGTGATGAGATGAAATGAACAACATATTAAAAGTACAATATACAAAATAGTACTTTATTGCTAAAACAGTATCAAAACTTGTTTTGTACTTGATGAACAATTTAGTGAAACGTGTTATTCTTCAAGCACTCTTTTTTGCAACATTGTCGTCTTTTGCTTCCGTAATGTTCTGACGTAGTAATATATTTTAATTCTAACACAGTGGTGACATTTCAGTTTTTGCTTGATGGGGGTAACATTTTTTAAGGGAGACCTGTGGCGTTCTCAATCGCAATTTACTCTGAAATAAACTATTTTGCATGCCGTAAACTGGGATAAAGTTGACAAAAAGAATTTAAACCATGCACTGAATACAGTTGATATTTAAGTTCATTTTTTTTCCATTTCTTAAGTATTTTTATTATATAGCCACAAATAGGCTATATAATAAAAATACTTGAGAAATGTATCTCAATGAAACTTACAGTAGAGTCCGTATAGACCAGCTTTTGTCTAATGCTTTTCCAATTCACTGCGGGCTAAAGCAAGGAGATGTACTGTCACCTTTACTTTTTAACTTCGCCCTCTAGAATATGCCATTAGGAAAGTTTAGGATAACAGAGAGATTTTGGAATTGAACGGGTTTCATCAGCTTCTTGTCTATGCGGATGACGTGAATATGTTAGGAGAAAATCCACAAATGATTAGAGAAAACACGAAATTTTACTTGAAGTAAGTAAAGCGATAGATTTGGAAGTACTCAGAAAAAACGAAGTATATAATTATGTCTGTGACTAGAATATTCTACGAAATGTAAATATAAAAATTGGAGATTTATCTTTCGAAGAAGTGGAAAAATTCAGATATCTTGGAGCAACAGTAACAAATATAAATGACACTCGGGAGGAAATTAAACGCAGAATAAATATGGGAAATGCCTGTTATTATTCAGTTGAGAAGCTTTTGTCATCTAGTCTGCTCTCAAAAAATCTGAAAGTTAGAATTCATAAAACATTTATATTACCCTTGTTCTGTATGGTTGTGAAACTTGGAATCTCACTTGAGAGAGGAACAGAGATTAAGGTTGTTTGAGAATAAGATTCTTAGGAAAATATTTGGGACTAAAAGGAATGAAGTTACAGGAGAATGGAGAAAGTTACACAACGCAGAACTGCACGCATTGTATTTTTCACCTGACATAATAAATCCAAACGTTTGAGATGGGCAGGGCATGTAGCACGTATGGGCGAATCCAGAAATGCATATAGAGTGTTAGTTGGGAGGCCGGAGGGAAAAAGACCTTTGGGGAGGCCGGGACGTAGATAGGAGGATAATATTAAAATGGATTTGAGGGAGGTGGGATATGATGATAGAGACTGGATTAATCTTGCACAGGATAGGGATCGATGGCGGGCTTATGTGAGGGCGGCAATGAACCTGTGGGTTCCTTAAAAGCCATTTATAAGTAAATAAGTAAGCCATAAATAGGGCTGTTGTCATGGTTTACTTTTATTTTATTTTTATGGTCAGTTTTACCCCATCTACAGCACACTTCAATTTCCACAAAGTCATAGTTTTTAACTTCCTGTCCTGCTTATATGATACGTAATTTACAAGCACTTTCTATCAATGTGACATAGCTGCGAACAAATGAACAAAGTTGTTGATAAAGACATTTAATTTCAATTAAGAAAAACAAAATTGTGTTTTTATCTACAATAGATAACAACGTAATAAAGAGTAACGCCTTGACTTCATTTGGGCAAAGTCGTTAACTAGCTCCTTTTTTATTTCTTAACCGCTTGTAAAATTGAAATATTTTAATATTAAAATAATGTTCTCAAATTTATTTTCTTTAATAATAGACCTACATTTTCTTTCAATCCAAAAGTCATGGTAGAGTTGCCCCCTTGCACTCCTCAAAATGATGCTTCTGTTCTAATGCCGTCTCTTTCTATAAGATATCTCAAAGCAATAAGAATTGCTAAACAACATAGAACTGAACCAATGGATCAATAATTTAAAATTATTTTTAAGATTCAGGAAACAAAGATGAGGTTGAGAGAAGTAAAAATTACTGAAACAAGTCCTACTTTGAAAGTACGAAAGGAAATTCTTTTATATGCTCTGCTATACTTTCCATATAAAATAGGAAAATCGACCTTAAAGAATATGCGCTGCGGGTTGCTATGTTAGGGGTTACATTGTACGAGTTACAATTTGGACATCTATGTTCTAAAAGATATCAACTGAAGGTCGGAGTGTCGTGGTCTAAGACATCATGTCTGGACTCGCATTATGGAATGAACACTGGTTCGAGTCTTCTTGGAAAAATAAATTTTCTCATAAAGTTTCATCCAGCGCATGGGACAGGTGCCCATCCAACATCGTGATGAATTTGGATAGCTCCAAAAACCCATTCTGCGAACCAACTATAACTGCTGGGGGGAATTACCCTACTACCACGCGATACCCTCGTACCTTTGGATGATCGTTCACCTCTGCTGAGTCATGTGGACGTGAAGCCAGCAGTCGGGGTCAGACTTGATGTCCCAGATGATGATGATGATGATGATGATTATTATTGTTATTATTATTATTATTGATGGTTGAACGCAGCTGGAGTATAATTCTAGAGAATTATAGTAGGATATACATTTCTACTCAGAGAAAAATGGAAAGGAAAATTTTACAAATCACACTGAAGGACAGTATCAGAAACACAAATATAAGAAAAAGAACACAAATGAAAGATGCTGTATCCGCAGCGGAAATAGCGAAATGGAAATGGGCAGAACACACATTAAGACTCAACAGCAATTGATGGGCACACGCAGGAACAGTTTGGGGCCCCAGAGTTGGGGAAAGAGAGCCAGGAAGACCGAGAACGATATGAACGGACAAGATGAGGAAAGACGCTGACAGCTTATGGACTAGGACTTAGAGGAACCGAGACACCACCCAATTCTGTTTCTGTTATTGATTGTGCTGTTCATATTTTATTGCATATCTAAAAATGGAGGTGGTACTTTTTGACATGAAAGAGATGGTTATTAGAAGTTGGCTGAGTAAAAGTAGCAATTTGTTATGAATTATAATGTAGACAAACTATTATTAACTAAATTATATTTAGGGCCTAAAATATTCCCAAATTACATTTATATATATCTGTTGTAACATCCTCATCAACTATTTCATTATCACTTATATCACTGTTCCTTTCAAGTGATCTTTCTTTTACAACTTCACTATAGTAAGTCAACTGACATGTACCTATATCATATTTCTCTTATAAGGTGGATTACATCCTGTTTCTTAGCATCATGAATATAATTTTGACATGGAGCTTGTTTACATAGATTTAAAATATTCTCAGAAATATTTATCCTTCTAAAAATTGCTTATGTTCACAAGCAGGTGCTCCTGTATGAAAAAATGGAATCCACAGTTATCTTTTAATCCAAGGCACTACAGCCCATGTAGGACCATGACCGACGAGCTGGCCTCGCGTCCACATCGGATGCAGAATGGAGGTATCATGTGATTAGCACAATTGATACCCCAGCCGTTATAGCTGGCTTTCGTAACCGGATTTTTCTAAATCGTAGCTCCCCAAGTGCATCATGATGCTGGGTGGGTACCGGTCACATACACTGGCCGAAATTTCGTGAGAAAATTTCTTTTCCCATGAGGACTCGAACCAGCGCGCATTTCGTAACGCGAGTCCTAGGCAGGATGCCTTAGACCACGACGCCACGGTACGGGACACAGTTATCCTTTAAGCCTCACTTATTTTCAGTGTATTTTTTTCAAGATGATACAGAAATTTGTATTATTTCCTGCCAATTTACCCACTAAATATCAACAGTTAAGAGATGAAATTTCCCAATCTCATGAAATAAATCATGCTTCTGAGGAAGTAACACAGTTGCGTTTGCTATCATGCATCATGTGAAGCAGGCGATTAGCTGAACGGATGTGATATCTTTTGGCATAGAAATCAGCGTGGATTTGGTACTTTTTGTAATAAAAGCGAGATTTTAAGATATAATTTAGGCTTAATATGGATATAGTACGTTTTACAACTTTTTCTTTCACCATCTATAGAGTGTGGTTTCAAAAACAGGTATCACCTGTTACTAATTTTCGAATTTTTTGGAGTTGGTAGCTTTTGGAAATGAGCTTCTCAAATGGGTTTTCACTCGGTGGTAGTTACAGGAAAAATAGCCATATAACTCTAGGGATTTATTCCTAATTCTAGGGACTTCGAGTGCCATCTGGGAATATAGGGATAATTTATTCTAAATACATTGTTTCTGGGGATTTCTTCATTTTCATCTTAAAACTCTTTCCATTCATTTCGTCTTCTGTTTCAGTTTTTATATATTTCAAATTCAGTAAGTATTTTCTTAAAATTATATTTCCTAACAAAAATAAAAATTCGACTTTCCATTTTTATCATATTCCTCATTGTTACTACAAAATAAAAGTGACAACAGATATTATGTGACGGTTCTTCCTCAGTTTCTTTAATAGCAGCTTTTTCTCGTAGGAATATGATTGGAAAAGGCAGTTGTGTAAGTACTGTATATTTGTAAGTAGGAACTTACTCTTTCTCTATTCAACTTCTTTTTGGGGAAATTGTATTGGATGAGTTGAGTTCATTGAGGCATTCAGGCGAAGCGAATTGAGATTAAGGTGAAGTGCTTTTCTGATTTGTGACTTAATAAATAATATATTTAAGATTAAGCATGAAAAGGGTGCATATCTGTGCATAAGTGAAGTCAAGTGAAGAGTTTTCTTTGCATGACAAGATATTACTATTTCATCATTCCAGAATTTTATAGTGACGGGAGATAAATGTTGGATACTCATGAAATAAAAATTTACAATTTCCTATTGGTTTGTAGTACTTTATGAGGAATAATGAGTGCAAAAACAGTTTATTAAATGCTTATTTTGACCGTTTAATTGTGTTCTATTTGTTACAATGTTATGTTAATAAATATTACTATTCAATCTTAAGCTGAAATTATATTTTGAAATTAGGGGTTTTTATATGATTACAGGGAAACATTAGGAAGTATTTAGGAATTTATAGTCTAAACAGGTTGGAAACTGATTCTGACTGGGAAACTAAATAATTACAAAGTAGGGATATATCTAGTTCATATAAAATATTTTAGATTTATGTTATTGTTGAAATAAGAATTATTTCCCAATATTATAGTTGTACAAAATACAGTTAAAATTATGTTAGCACAAGTCTTAATTTCGAACTATTTAGAAGTCAGAAACAAAAATTACAGCAGGTAATCAGCTTTAAACAAAAAATGTTTTGTAACCTTTTTTATCAGAAAAGATTAACTGAGTATGACGTTTTTATGTAAGTATATTAAATGGCTGCATATTTTAATTAGTTGAGAATTTTCTCATGATTCGTCGTACCGCTGACAAAACAAAATACATTCGTGTGTTTTCTGGAGGTCATGACCGCACAAATTATTGTCAACAAACCATTATGTCACTGATGGCTGTACAGTGCAAGTAAAAACGCTAATATGCAAAGTATAATTTCCATTCATATATATGTGTATATACATACACATTACCACTGGACCCCAAGCGTTGAAGGTGAAGGTAATGACTCTGATGAAGCGGAGGTCCAGTAGATCTGAGTTGAACAAACCTTGTGGTCATTATCACGGGTAAGAAGTGTTTCTTATATGACTAATCATAGCGCTTTCACAAGACTTGCTTATCCTATGAATACATGAGGAATGTCATCTGTGAGGTCACAATATTCAATGTAAATTTTTATACTATATACAGAAGGTATTAAGCACATTACAAAAATAATTTGATAATCTCGGGAGAGAAATATTACCGAAAAATCAAGAAAATTCTTAAGAGCAACCAATATGTTACAAATTAAAACGAGCATAATTTTTTTTGGAAGAACTAGTACGTTTTCCTATGCTATGTTAAATCACACGAAGATGAGGAAAGATTTTCATAGATTTAGCAAATTCACACAAACTACTCAACAACACTTTAAGACTTAAATTATTATGAAAATATTTTACTGTACTAGGAAAAAGTATGCAATATACTAGTCCTTTTTCCTTCTGCAGTTTGGTATATTGAAGTATTGGCTGTGAAATAAAAAGACAAAGTAATATTAACAGTAGTAGCAGTAGTGGTGGTGGGAGTATTGGACAACGTTTTCAACTGAAGAATTTATTCCGCGTTGAATTAAACACGGTCAAGAAACATTAGACATTACCTGGAGTCAGCTTTCAACGACAGAGTTTATTTTACGCACAAAAGACAAAGCTTACTGAAAGAAATTCGAATTCAGATTTCAGAGAAATAGAACGCAACTCGGGGTATACATTAACAGACTAGAAGCGAAGTGAGGGAATGTTGTAAGAATTAAAGTAATGCTACTCAATAAAATTAAGATTAAAAAAATAACAAGATACAACGTGCGTTGAGAACAAAATCATAGCTCCTAAAACAATAAATAATAGATTATAGATTAGAATGATGCAAACAAATAGGAAAACTTTTCAAAAGTCTTACCAAAAGATGAAGACAAAAAATGTCTTTTAAGGTGATTGATAATAATGACGATGATATTGGCGATCATTTATATTCATTGTTTCTAACGACTATGGATTTGAAAACTCAACTTTTTTGATGTCGTGGAAACTTTGACTAATAGGACAACACATCAAATGTAATTAATACTGCCTCGCACAAATCCGGACTACATGAGAGATAGTGAGTGGTTTCTATAGTTGCGAGGTGCGCAGACCTCGCATCTCGCAGTTATAGAAACCACTCACTCTCTCATGTAGTCCGGATTTGTGAGAGGCGGGCCTCGCACGTCGCATGCATTGGTTCAGGAAAACAAAGACTATATTGAGTACTAAAATAAAATTTATTTTATGAAAAAGTATAGTAGATAATCTTGAAAATGCACATTGCATTATTTAAATTTATGACCACCATCTATTTTTGTTCCAGCTTGACGTCAAACTCAAAAGGACTTGTTAATACAAGGCTTTAAGCTTCAGTTCAGAGAATTCGAGACGACGGACAAACTTTTGGGAGTAATTTTCCAATGTCTCAAAAAAAAAAATCGTCATTTGGATTAAGTTGCCGTACAACAATATATTGAGCTGCAATACACCAGAATCGAGAATTTCTTTAAGAGGCCTTTGGGAAAGAAAACAGTTTGGCTAAGACATGACCAACCATAGAGCACCAGATACATAATAATTACCATTCTGGGTAAGATGTGACCCAACATATGGCACCAGATAATTAATTATTACTGTTTAGATTAAGATTTGACCCAACATAGGTCACCAGGTACATATTTATTACCGGTATTCTTTTTGTTAAGATTTGACCCAATATAGGACACCGATTACATATTTATTATCACATTGGTAAAGTATAACCCAACACAGGACACCTTATAGGCCTACATATTTATTACCATTTTGGATAAGATTTGATCCGATATAGGTCACCAAATATATAGTGTGTCCGCAGAAACATCCCGGTCTTATAAACTGCAATAATTCTGTCACTATGTGTTTTACGAAATTCATACCGGTGTCATTAGAAAGAACAGCTCAAATAATTTCAGAAAATGCGTAATTGATAATTGTTGACCTAAACAACAGATGGCAGCACAAGAAGAAAGAAAAAACGCCGTTACTGCTATTTCGCTTGTCATTGAGGCATTGTTGGATATAAGCAAATTGTGTTAAATGATCTTAATGTTAAATTTTCAAGTCTGTGTGAATTCTGCTCGTTTACTTTTCCATTCACGTGGAACGTTACCAAGTCACTAAAAATGAATTTGGCTGAAAGGTCTATATCATCCGCCATTAGTGTCAATCAATTGTCACAGGAAACACGTCATTTTGCATGGTCAACAGGTTTCAACTTACGCACTAATTGTAGTTTGTAGGGGTGAAATCGCAGACGACAACATAGGACCTTGGAAACTGTGGACTTAGAAATGCTTAACTGCAGGCTATCTCTACGCACAGACTTTGGAGTCTATGCACAAATGCCTTCCGCACCTGTTCTGCAGTTTTCACACTGAATGGCCTTACCTTTTACCACATACGCATCCATGCTCTACAAAATCTCTGTACCACTTCAGAATCGTTTTGTCGGTAGGTGCCTCATAGTGAAAATTCTGTCGGAAAGCACGCTGTACTCTTATTACACTCCGAGAACTATGATATTCCAATATACACCAACTACGTTGCTACAACCTAAATAACCCTCTAAATGCTGCAGAATTCACACAGACTTGAAAATTTAACATTCAGATTATTTAACACAATAAATTTGCTTATATGAGTGGAAGAGAAGGCCTGATGGCCTTAACTCTGCTAGGGAAAATAAAACTATTATTATTATTATTATTATTATTATTATTATTATTATTATTATTATTATTATTATTATTGTTATTATTATTATATCCAATAATGCCATAATGACGAGCGAAATAGCGGAAACGGCGTTTTTTTCTTTCTGCTTGTGCTGCCATCTGTTGTTTCAGTCAACAATTATCAATTACGCATTTCCTGAAATTATTCGTGCTGTTCTTTCTAATGACACCGGTATGAATTTCGTAAAGCACATGTGACAGAATTGTAGCAGTGTATAACCCCGGAATGTTTCTGCGGACACATTGTATTTTATTTATTATCATATTGTCTGAGACGTGATTCAACCAAAGGGTACCAGATACATTTTTATTACCCTTGCAGACTTCCTCTTCAGTACAGTTGTGAAGGTGATTATTTCTTCGTTTACCTTTTCACACTGATAGCATCGAAGTTCACAATATTTCTCTCTGCGCTGTGATTTGCATGCTGTAACTGTCAACAGTGTAATGATAACTTCAGGCGAGCACTTCAAACTCAGTAGGTGGTCTACTTTACAAATGAATTAATACTAATGTACGTTTCTAATGCCGCTACAGTTAAAGAAGCCATTCTTCCTGTAATTAAGGCAGTTGGAACTTTGTACCATGTGTCATAAAGCGAAACTCTAACGTCTGTTTTAATTAGGCTCGTTATGAAAACAATGCCGCCAATTGTGTAAAACACAGGTATTTACGCAAAATACTTCTTTAAAATGTATAAGGCAAATATATTCGTTAAAATTTTTGCCTTTTTTCTATTATAGTAGGCCTAACCAATAATAATTACAATAAATATAATAAATTATGGAATGATCCTCCATTTGTCGCACAAAAAGCAAACGTTATTCTTTATCGTTTTGTACAGTATAAAGATAAATATTATAAAGGAGCAAGAAAATTAAATCGAGATTTCAAAATACGCATTTTTCTTGTCATAAAAAAGAAAAAAATTAATATGTCATCATTCTCATAATTGTCTTCATTGACTGATTGACTGACCTTACTAGCTGACTGACTTAACTTGCTGATTTACCTACTGACTGAGTAACTGCTAATGCGACTAACTGACCTCAGTGACTGAATGACTGCCTGACTGACCTTACTGACTTAATTTGCTGACTTACCGACTGACTGAATGGCTGCTAATGTGTCTGACTGACCTCAGTGACTGAATGACTGGCTGACTGATTTTACTGACTTAATTTGCTGATTTACCTACTGACTGAGTGACTGCTAATGCGACTGACTGACCTCAGTGGCTGAATGACTGAATGATTGACCTTACTAACTAACTTACCTTGCTGACTTACCGACTGACTGAGTGACTGCTAATGTGACTGACTGACCTCAGTGACTGAATAACTGCCTGACTGACCTTACTGACTTAATTTGCTGATTTACCGACTGACTGAGTGACTGCTAATGTGACTGAATGACTGACTGACTGGCTGACCTTACTAACTGATTGACTTAACTTGCTGACTTACTGACTGACTGACTGACCGACCTCAGTGGCTGAATGGCTGACTGACTGACTTACTTAACTTGGTGACTGAATGACTGATTGACCTCAGTGGCTGAATGGCTGAGTGACTGACTGACCTTACTGACTGATTAAACTTGCTGATTTACTGACTGACTGGCTGACTGCAAATGTGACTGACTGACCTCAGTGGCTGAATGGCTGACTGACTGACTGACTGACTGACCTCAGTGGCTGAATGGCTGACTGACTGACTGACCTTACTGACTGATTAAACTTGCTGATTTACTGACTGATTGACTGACTGCAAATATGACTGACTGACCTCAGTGGTTGAATGGTAAACTTACTGGCTGACTGACTGACTGACAGACTGACCTTACTGACTGACTTAACTTGCTGACTTACTGGCTGATTTAACTGGCTAACTTACTGACTGGCTAATGTGACTGACTGAACTAACTGGCTAATTTACTGACTGGCTGGCTAATGTGACTGAACTGACTGACTTACTGACTGACTAATGTGATTGACTGACTGGCTTACTGACTGATTGGCTAATGTGACTGACTGATCTAACTGGCTAATTTGGCTGACTGACTAATTGACTGACTCACTAACTGATTGACTGCCTAATGTGACTGACTGAACTGGCTAACTTACTGACTGCCTAATGTGACTGACTGAACTGGCTAACTTACTGACTGGCTAATGTGACTGACTGATCTAACTGATTAACACACTGGCTGGCTGGCTGGCTGACTGACTGACTGACTGACTAGTTAGTAAAGTGTATGGAACACTTCTGTAGCTTCCGTATAGTCCTTTACAATGTAATTAAGAAACTCAATGTATAAAAGTTATAGGGTTGGAAAAACGAATATTTTGAATGTAAACGACGTTTTTTTTTTATTTTCACTTATAAAGAGTATGCCCAGAAGTCTGCTTTTTTAATGGCACCGTTTTTTTTTTTCCATTTTCGGATTCTTTAGGTTTTAGAACTTATGAAATACTTTTATTTTACCATTTATAAGCTATTATTTTGTGACAATTCCCTCAAACTTACGATTACAATGTAGGCTTATGTGTACGACTATATAACAAAGAGAACTGCTTCACTATATCAATTTATCACTATGTAGAATAAGGAGGCTATGAATAATCGTAGACAAAAGCTAATCAAAAAGAATTTAATAATAATAATAATAATAATAATAATAATAATAATAATAATAATAATAATAGCTCTTAAACGGCTCTCAAGATCCTCTGATTTCAACTCCTTATATTTTTTTCTTATGGGGCTATTGGAAATAAAGGGGTCTACTAGGAGCAACCACAAGATCTATAAGAATTAAACGAAGAATTAGAGGAGATACAGCAGATCAATCGAACAATATTGTTGAAAACATTAAACAATATACAAGACAGAAATGGATTGTTTGGCGGTGACGTCAACACGAAACACAATTATATTATTGGAATTTTTATATTTAAACCTTAAAAGTTAGTAAATTATGCTGCAATCTGTAACGTGACGTCGTCTAGAGTCATCAGATCTCTCTAAAAATTCCCTTGAAAGCGATGACTGTCCAAGGTTGAAGATCTTGTGTTCCAATTAAACATGAATTTTTGTTTCCTGGAATATGCTTTAATTGTCATATTGTCGGTACGTACGTTTTTACGTTTTAATTAGCCTGCAGTTCTTGGAAGAAGAAAATTATCTGTATTTTTGCGAGCTGTCTTCGCGTTGAAACTCCCGGAGATGCTCGGCTTCCCGCACGGTCTTTCATGTTGCAAGACTTTTCTCTCATTACGTACTCGTATCCTTATTTCACTGTAATTCGCTACATCTCTGTGACCAACTTTCTGAGATATTCAATGCAGAATCACACCCGTATGTTCATTTCGACAGTCTTTTCATACGATGCATTACATATATATTCTTGTAACAGTTTTCATAGTGAACCAAAACATTTAAAAAGTACGATATATATATATATATATATATATATATATTAAAGGGATATAGAATATCCTATCTTCACAATTTTAAATTATGTCTTACGCAAGGGACTTTTTCTCGAAAACTTTTGCAACTACTAAAATGTAAACCTTAATAATAAGTTATGTATTTCTTAGAATAATTCTTAGTCCATATGAAGTTCAATAAAATAAATTAAATTGATTTAATTCCAGTTAATGCTGTCCTGATTTTTAAAGTTAGGGGTTGTATATTTTTTAAGGATATAACCAATAAAGTTAAAAATTAAATGAAAATTAAAATATTTACTTGAAGGTGAAAATATGTTAAATATAGCATTACTTTATAACCCACCAATCAGATAAAAACACCAAAATGCATACATTATACTTAGTCTTCACTCACTTTTCTGTCTTTTCTCAAAAATTTAGTCAAGATGATATACGCCCTTTAAAAAAAAAATTGATTCAAATAATTTGAGTAAGATTTAACTATGATATCTCGAAATTTTTCTCTGATTGAGGTTCTGGCTGATATGTACATAATTATTTTATCAGCAGTACATCTCACTTGATTATATGTGTCAGAAAAATAACAATTGTTTGTATATATCTGAAATCTGACTAGTGTAATGTGTAGCTAGTCAACGATGTATACAATTGAGGGAGAAGGTAACTGGCACCCTACCACATTATCTCTTGGTCTAGTTGCCTCATAAGTTGTGCCTTCTCGATATCACATGTGAGGTTCAGACCTGTCTTCGGACAGTTGACTAAACAAACAACAACTCGAAATTAATTTATAATGTATAACTTAATTTAACGTATTCTAAATTAATACCAAAATAATTTTACATCTTGATTACACAACTTTTAACACTATATCACTTCGGTAAACGTATTATGTGTCTTTCTCGTGTTAAATTTTACAATACTTCGTTAACATATTTCGGCCTGCTATTGGCCATCATCAGAACTGGTTGTTGCTGGTCTTGGCACCTTTTGTTTTGTTTCCTGTGGGGGTGTGTTTCTGTAGTGTAATGTGGAGTCAAAGAGTGTGTGTGTGTGTGTTTTCTGAAATTGAGCTGTATGTTGAGAATTTCATTTGGGTGTGTCTTTGTGTGTCTATATATTTCGTATTGTTCTAGTGTTTAGTTTCTGGCTTTTTGGTTGGATGTGTAGACTTTCCATGTGTGTGTTGATGTCTCTGTAGGTATGGTTAGCATTTGTGATGTATTCTGCATATGTGGAAGTGTTTTGTAGTTTAGTTATGGCTGTGATGTGTTCTTTGTAACGTGTTTGAAATGATCTGTCTGTCTGCCCTACATAAAAGTTGTTGCAGGTGTTGCATTTGAGTTTGTATACGCCTGTGTAGTTGTATTAGTTTGTTTGTGTTGTTTGTGTGTTCAGAACAATTGTACACAGACTACTCAACATACCAATGAACCACCTTCATAGACAATATAATAAGAAAGACAAAACATAATCACGAAAAAGCATAAGAATACAACACAAACACAACAACACAAAAAATACAACACAAACACGACAACACAAAAAATACAACACACTAACATACGAAAACAAGAACACACACAAGATTGAAGCCTCATTCAAGAAATTAAATTACAACATTTCATACAGAACAAATAATATTCTACAAAAACAACTCAACACACAAACAACACAAACAAACAAATACAACTACACAGGCGTATACAAACTCAAAATGCAACACCTGCAACAACTATTACATAGGACAGACAGGCAGATCATTTAAAACACGTTACAAAGAACACGTCACAGCTATAATTAAATTAAAAAACACTTCCACATATACAGAACACCTCACAAATGCTAACCACACCTACATAGACATCAACACAGACATGGAAATTCTACACATTCAACCAAAAAGCCAGAAACAAAACACATTAGAACAATACAAATATACAGACACACAAAAACACATCCAAATGAAATTCTCAACACACAACTCAATTTCAGAACACACACGCTCTTTGACTCGACAGTACACTACACAAACACACCACCACAGGAAACACAAACAAAAGCCGCCGAGACCAGCAACATCCAGTTCTGAAGATGGCCGATAACAGGCCGAAACATGTTAAAAGGTAATGTAAAATTTAACACGAGAAAGACACATAATACGTTTTCCGAAAATCTTTTTACTGATAATTATTCAAATATCGCTCATTTGCGATAAGTGTGACACAGCTTAAAAAGAGTTAATTTTACAGGAGAAGCATTTTAAGATCTTCTTATTCTTAAAAATCAAATTGTAGGCACATGCTTTTTCCAAACGAAATGCAATGTTGCACATGTATTATATTTCTAGTGTTGTAGCGTATAGTACCATAATTATTAATTAATTTCAATAATTTCAACAATTATTTTAAGTTGTGTCGTTATTTTTTTAAATAAATATATGTCTGTTTTTAGTTATGACAGTGAGAATATTTACCTGACGTACAATAATAATTGTACAATTATTGCAATTGTACAATAACTGCACAATTATTGTGCTTGTAGAAAGTAATTTTTCGATAAAGTAATGGAATAATTTATTGGCATGTCATTCTAGACATCGGATTTTTAGGCACTAAAAATTGCAGTTTTAGGCGCCTAAAATAAGCTCAAAATTTGTAAAATTAGGCTCTATTTTAATGAAAATAGGCATTTTAGGCACATCAAGGTATCATACTTATTTCTTTCACTGACATTTTTAGTTATACACTAAAATACGCACAAAAAAGTATGTTTAAACATTGAAAAGGAATACTATATTATATTTATAAACAGAGCTGCACAAATTTAATATATTGAAACTAATGAAATAATGATTATTGATATCAAGATTACTCATTTTAAGTTATTGAAATTCAGTTCCATGCTCAGACTTTATTATAATTATCTGCACAATACACCACCAGAATTTTTTCTAAATTCTCCACAGTTAACCTTTGCCTTTTGTCACTGAGAATCATTTTGAAAGCAGAAAAACTTCTTTCAACCGAAACTGATGTGAGAGGCGCAAATTTTAAATTAGGTACAATAGAAACATCAATACTTACTGGAACATTTACACTTTCCCCCGATATCACTCTTGATACTTTTTCCAACAATGAAAATCCTACATTCTTATTTAATACGTTGTCCCACTTATTTTTAACTTTTTTCCCAGTTTCGCCCAAAGCAGAATGTATGTTCACTTGAGCTTCCTTTACTATTGCTATTTGGCTACAAAGAGATTGTTTTTCACGTTCTAATTGTTCAATGCTTGTAGGTATGAAAGAAAAGTTTGATGTTATGTAGGCAATATCGTTTTTCACTCGTGAGTCATTCAGACAATCTTTCACTGCTTTCACACACGCTGCACTATCAGTTTCAGGTAATTTATCAATAACTGTGACCACTTCTTTAAAATACTTAGAATAATACACCACTGACTGAATCCAGGTTCCCCATCGTGTAACAACCGGCTGAGGTGGGAGTGGGATATCTGGAAAGTTCTCTCTGAATATTGATATCCTGGATGGGGCTTTACAGAAACATTTTTTGTGTTAGAAATAAACGAATTGACAAGAGGAAATTCATTCCGGATTGTTTCAGAAACCCTGTGAAGGCCATGTGCTAGACAGGTTACATGCGTGAGGTTAGGATAAAATGTTTTAAGAAGTGGAGCTGCAGCAACCATGTATGAGGCAGCATCAGTACAAAACAACATAACTTTAGAATCGTCTATATTACCCGAGTATAAAGACTGTAGGCCTTTATTTACAAAATAAGCAATGGCTTGGCTATTCACTTTCGAAAGTTCCTTAACACATACGAGGTGTGGAATCGAAGGTCCATCAGGACTAAGTTTTCCTACTACCATATTTGCTATATACCTGTTCATAGGATATGAGGTTTCATCCACAGAGACCCATATGTAAGAATCACCTATATCCTCCCGAATAGAAGCTAAAGTTTCATTGTATATTCTGTCTAAGTAATTTTTTCTTAGGATCGACTCAGATGGGATATTTTGTTTGCAGTATTTTTATAAAAACTGTCTTAAAACCGGATTTTCAATTGCATTCCAGGGAATGTTAGCAGCAACAAACGCTCTGGTTAAATCAGCATAGAAATTGCTGCTGAGATTGGATGAAGTAGGCTGTGTTAGTAAAGTTTGTTGCAGTTGATTTTTCTGCTGAGCTTTAGCCTTATGAGCCGCTCCTTGCACATGCTGCTTTAGGTGGCACTTCTTTTCTTGCGAAATCTAAAAATGTAAAGTAAACTGAATTAAAATAAAATCCTAATTGTTGTATTGCCGTATTTCTATCACAAAGTTAGTGGGTTCGAACAATCAAAATTTTAATGACCTGCAAATACTTTAACTATCGGAATTTAAAAGGTTAAAGTGTAGTGGTCTTAAAAAGAATTATACCTCAGGATAGCTCAGTCAATGTATAAATATTATAGGCCTACTCATTAAAATTAATAGAATTTATATATTTCAAATATTGTTACATACCTGTTTGCTACAAATCTTGCAGAATATTATTTTTCCATCATAAGTGAATTCTGAATATTCTGTTAGCCATTGCCGGATCAGTGTAGATTTTGCACTTATATTTTTCGGCATTATCGCGTTAAACTTCACAGGAAAACGTCCTACCGCTCAAAACTTCTCAACACAAATAAGGTGAGGGAAAGAGCAACTGTTAACGAGCATTCAAATGAACCATTGTTATTGAGATTCAATTGGACAAAAATACAAAGTTCCACTTATTGTTGCATTTCCTGGTAGTGTTAACACTAGGAGGGCCATTCTTTTAAATATTTTGTAACGGTTTACCCTACTAATTCGCAGTTTTACGACTTTTCATAAATATTTCAAAAACACTCTTTCTCCAAAAATTGTGATTTTATGACACTCTGAAGGGCAGTACAGCTAATCGGTTTCAGACCGAAAACAGTCATTTTTATAGTATAGCATATCTCTGAATCGGTAGCAGCACATGTTGTGATTGTTGCCTGCTTCAAAACTAAGGTTGGTTCTTTGTCGGCATTTATGCCTCCAAACATGTTAAATTCGGTGAAATCTATTGCGAGTGTCGTGAGATTCAAAACATTTTGTTTCCTTTATCAGTGGTTTCATGGCCGGTGTGAAGCAAACTTTCCACTTTTTAAATGCCTTAAATTTCGCAGTGAATGCATGTATAAATTATAAAAAGTTAAGAGTAAAATGCGAAACTTTACAGTGAGTTAGGCATTTTTAGGCGAATATTAACAAATTAGGCTCTAATAACCGTTTTAGGGCATTTTAGGGCACTATAAAACTCTTTGAATACCTTTCAATTTCCATGAAACACAAATATTAATAATTATTTTTACTTTTCTCCTAAAGAAAAAAAATAGGCATTTGCCCTAGAATCCGATGTCTGGACTCATTACACAATAATATTATAAGGATCTCTGTGACATTCATTAATAAATTTAAATTTTAACAAAGATGTTGTTGTATTGACAAACTAATGTAATAACCTTTTATGAAAATTATACTTTATAATTAACCGTATAATTTAAAGACTATTTTTAAATACATGACTATGAATTATGTTAGAAAAAATAATATAATAGCAACAATCTTGATTGAGAAAGTATTATACAAAATCTGAAATTCTTTACACAAAATTATTTTAGAAATAAATTGCTCAGTAAACATAAACTACAGCATAACACTTTCAATACAGTTCACAACACCTCTCTACACTTTCTGAGATTCAAAGAATTCTTTATAGAAGCTTGGAATGTGATTTGGTGTAATCAGATCTAGTAAATCTGCCTTTTTCCTCTCACTTATACCTATTTTTTCATTATAAACTTGTGACAATTCTGGAGTCTCGGTTTTGGTGTTACTTCAAGAATTTATGGATAATGGGTTTCAGATTTGGGAATTTGGATACAGTGAATATGTACAGATGGATCATGAACCTTAGAACAGAAGTCCTCAGCAATGATCAGTATAGAAAATTATGTTTATTTCTTCAGCCGACATTTTTTATTTTTCTTCCAAGAAGTTAAGTACACAGATACCTATTCCATTGATACCTCTTTACGCTTCTCCCACATGCCAAATGAAACAGGTGACATCAGTTGTTTTCAAGTCAAAAATGTTAAATTAAAAACATTCTATTTAGAATCTGCATCAGCATCATTTACACTAGCCTGCCTACTTTCTGTAAATAATAGGGTAGATCATTATTCATGTTACATATTTTAAACTTATTTCATTTACAGGGACACTGTTACATATTCCTTTTAAATTTTTAATCAATGCATTAATACTATTCATCTTGATAAAATTTCCGGTATATTATTGAACAAACCTTCGAGTTGTGTTTGAGTAACCGGCTGCCAGACATCATTTTCTAAAAATGTTTGTTTTGACAGCTTTAGAATTAGATAGGAACGTAATTGACTCATTTCCGTGCAAAAAATTACGAACCCTATTAAAAAATAAAGGTAAACGTTATTATACTCTTCAAATAGACATACATAACATTAAATAATTATTAAATTAAAATATTTTTAATCATAAATACCGTCACAATATTAAATGTAAGCTTATTGATGAGAAGGGAAGTTAAATAAGTCTTTGTTACTTATCTAAAATAATGACACAACGCAGAATAATTCCTTGCCGCTGAAAAAAATTATTCAGTGAAAAGACGCAACACAAATTCTGTCACTGTTGATGAAAAGGTTTAAATGTTTCAGCTTCAATGCTTCGTAACTAATATTAAGTCTGTGTTGTTGTAATGATTTTGTTAGATTAAAACAATTTAATAAAGACACATCTGTCATCTGAGGGAAAAATAATGTAATCATGTATTTGTCGTTATTCGCGATAAAAATATACTACTTTTGGAGTTCAGTTTTGTAAGAATCTCAAAAATGAAACATTTTGAGTTGTGCCTCTCTTATCGCAAATGAGCGATATGAAAATAATTTGAAAATATATAATTGACTGTAGGGATATTAAATTCAATCTGAGAAGATTTACGCCTAACTAATTTGAGGAATATTAAAGTAATTTTAAGTATTATTAGAGATACTTAAAATAATTTAAAAGCAACAAAAAAGAAGAACGTTTCGAACTGAAACTGTTTTAAAAGCACCTAATGCATGATGTAGAATTGAGATGAACGATGTGAGTCATCTAGTTGTGTAACTCACAGGAAACTTGTCGGAAGAACGTCCACTTGAGAACTCTACGATTTTTTTGTGCATTTTGATTTTCTTATAAGTGTCTGCATTTGCATTTCTATGCAACAATATAAAGTGAAAATTGAAGTTCTTCGTGGAACGGTTATAATATAAACTCATGCGACCGCACGCAAGGCTACACCTGTGAGCCACCTGGAATGCTAAGGCGACGTCTTACCAGCGAATCGACAGATCCAGTACCGGCTAATGCGCTGATAGGCCTTTAAAAAAAATGCATCTGGAAAAGCAGTGCTATATCGTTCCCACTCGGACTGTTAATAAAAGTGATTGTCTTCTGAATCGCTTATTTAACGACGCTTCTACTGTAGGTTAATTTAGCGTCAAAATTAAAATTAAAAGAACTCGTGCGGGACAAAATTTTGGCACACCGGTGACGCTGCAGTTGCGAGCGTCGTTAAATAAACCATAAATTTAATAATGACAAAGTTTAAAAAAACTTGTTATGTAGGAGAAAAAAACTGTTAATTTTGTGTAAATGCATCCTATAAAAGTGTAGTTGCTCTTATGGAGCCGTGAATATAGTTAGTCCACAAAACTATATATATGCTACTACCTGTAACTTACGTACAATGTTTCATAAAAATCTATTAGGCATATATAGGAGTTAAGTTATTACTTTTGTCTAAAATAATCCCTATAAAATAGTACGTCCTTTTACACAAAAGTAATTAATATTTGTATCTGTAATGTCGGTACAGAATTTTAAAAAAATCTGTTATACAGGTTGTTTCCGAGGTGGTGTTACAAACTTTCAGGGATGATGGCGTAGGGCACATGTGTCAATTTGAGATAAAGAACCCTGGTCCGGAAAGGACCGAGTCGAAAGTTATAAGCAAAAATAGTTGTGTTGAAATGGAATTGTAATTTGGCACCACGTGCCCTTCTTCCCTTAACTTTTGGAACAGTTGTGGAAAAATGGTATGGACCGGATGTCTCCTACGTGGGTACATATCCGATACAATCTGTGAGCTTGTCTACTGTTCCCATTGGCTCATCCATATTCTGCAACTTGTGCACATACACTGCTGTCTACAGACGTGCATATCAAGACCGACTATGTCCGTTACACATTACGCTATCTGCATTGCTTTAGTGTAGTTTCCTGTTCCCATCCCTCAGACAGCGCAATGAATGAAATACTGTAAGTAGACAACGTAAACAACGTCAGGTGAATACAGTATGTGTAAGATGTACAGATAAATACACATAAATAAGGCGTACAGAGGAATAAAATTATTTCATTTCCATAGAACTATTTTTGCCTGTAACTTTCGACTCGGTCATTTCCGGACAGGATCCCTTATCTCAAATTGATACATGTGCCCTTCCCCATCATCCCTGAAAGTTTGTAACACCACCTCGGAGACACCCTGTATAGGACTAAAATTACTAATTTTCTTTAAATCACTACCTCTTATGGAACCGTAAATATAGTTTGTACATAAGAAATATATGCTACCTCTAACTTTCATACAATGTTTCATAAAAATCTGTGAGATAGGGAAGTTAGTAATTTTGTCTAAATTCCCCCCTATAAGGGAGTAGTTATACAAACGTAATAAGAATTCCTACACAAAAACATAGTATGCTAGCTGTCTTTTCTATACATAGGTTCATAAAAATTCGTTAGAATGGAGAGAATTCATTAATTTCGTCTAAAACCATCCCTTATAAAGAGATAGTTCTTCTTGCACAAACGTAATCGTAGTTTGTATACAAAAAATATGTGTTACCTATAAGGTCTGTACAAAGTTTCATAACAATCGTTAGAATGCACAGAAGTTATTAATTTTGTTTAGCTAGATTTGCGTTTTTGCACCATACCTAAGGTAAGGCTATGCGAACAAGTGCATGTACAGCCACGTTACTTGCAGTGGCGTATACTGGTTGAAGGGTTTGGGCTACCGCTGACCCTATTATTACACAAAATATATCTAACAATTACTTTAATTTTAATTACTATGGTAAAACTAATAATACAAAATTATTACATTATGTTATATTATAAACTTTTTCTTTTGTAATTTCCTTGGGCTACCGCCGGTAGCCCGCAAAATACGCCCCTGGTTACTTGAAAGATTGACCGCTCGACATTGTATAAATATGCAAACTCGCGTTTTCTTTTACGGAAGTGGGTTGTATTAGCACCTTGAGGTGGACAGTGGTAGGGACGCACAGTGTATGAGTAAGCGGAAACAATATAATTATATAACGTCTAGCTTGCTGTATCTCATACTATTTTCTGTCAATAAATTCTTTCTTTCACTTCTGCACCTCAAGAGTTCAAATCTAGTCCATTCCGAGTTCATAAGTCAGAAATGTTTACTTTGAGAGACAAGATCTCTCCGTCTTACTAATTTTTGTAATTGTACGATGTACAGAGATCCTATCTATACGTGGCTCTTCATATTAATTTTATTTTATTCTAGACTTTAAGAAAATATATTCAGATCTACCTACGAAAGGGGACAACAGGGCGCCCAAGAACCGTCATCACAAACGAGAATCATGGACGACTTCTCCAACAGGTGTTATAGTTCCCAAAGCGTAGACTACGACGAACATCGCTGAAACTTTGTTTGAAAGATTCGGCGGATGTTTAAAGAGCTGGGTGGATTTACATACCGCATTTAAGTTGCTCAGCGTCTAACAGAAAGGGATGAGCGAGTCCGATTACAGTATTGCAGACGAGTGTTTTCCTTGAAGTATCAGGATCCAGATTTCTTCTGCAACATATAGTTTTCAGATGAAAGCCATATTCACCTTGATGGTTACATCAACCGATAAACAACTCGTTATTTAGGGTTTGAACGGCCTGATGCCGTTGTAAGGAACCATTGCACAGTGCGCGGGTTACGATTTGGTGCGCCGTGTCCGGTCATGGAATATTGGACCCTTATTTTGTCGAGGATGCTGCACAGAATCCAAAAACAGTAAACCAGGTACTCTACAGAGATCTCATTATTACCACATTCTTGCGGAATTTGCACCGTTTTTGTCTCGCCAGAAACTTACCCCTCCAAGGACAATGGACGCAGCAATATGGAGCTACAGCCAACACCTCGGGAGAGTCACTAGCCCTTCTGCAAAGACACTTTGGAGATCGTCTAATGTCTCGTGGAACTCCATTCTCGTAGCCTTCCTGCTCCTCGGATCTCACGGCCCCAGATGCCTACCTACATATGGGACATGTTGAAAGAATCAGTTTTCAAGCCGGGTAACTCACCTACAAATATTCTCGAATTACGCGAAAAGATAACGTCTTTACAGCGCCTTTGTTGATCAACATGTTCAATAATCTTCAGAAACTTTATGAACAATGTGTAGTACGTGATGGTACACATTTCGAACACAAACTGTACCAACGCAATTAAATAACATTTCAATGTCGTTTGTTTTGCCGTATATTGTATAACAATATCTTCTTTCGGTTGCTGCATAGAATAAGATGTCATTTTTTAATGACACCGTTTATTTAATCCCTCTTGTATTTAATTACGTGTATGATTTTAATTAGCAATAATTAATTCTTAGGAAATGGAAAGCTCCGCAGTAGAATCTCGGAGAAGGAAACTGCTTCAGAAAATAAAACCTTTCCTGTGAAGGAGATCCACAAGCAATAATTGAGACAATTCAGGGTGAATAACATAGTACAGTCGTGCGTGTTTGTATATACATGGCAAGAGAGTAAAATGTAATTAATGTAATCTGGAACTGTACATGGATGGGATTGTCCGCCGACAGAGTACCGGCGAATAGAGACGCAAATGTTGTTTAATTATTTCCATGAAGACAACGGCAAAAACATAATAAAAGCATTGGTCTTCATCCACTGGCTACATCCGGGTTGCAATCAGCAAAACTCGACACTTCATCATAGAATAAGAACTTCTGAAGATATTCCTAAATGATCCATTATAACTCTGTAAAAATTGCATCGGCCACCGGCGTAGCTCAGTCGACTGAGGCGCTTGCCTACCGATCCGGAATTGCGCTGCGGCGTGGGTTCAATTCTCGCTTGGGTGGTTGGGCTTTTACGGAGGTTTTCCCCAACCGTAAGGCGAATGTCGGATAATCTATGGCGGATTCTCGGACTCATCTCGCCAAATACCATCTCGCTATCACCAATCCCATCGAAGTACAATATGTGCAGTTGCGGTGTTATGTTAGAGTCATACAAAAAGTGAAAATAATTTTAAATTCACTGAAGCTATATTAAAATATAAGGTTAGTATGAAAATAAAAATTCAATATTATTCTCAAAAGGATAGTGATTGAAGTCGTGATATTCGTTTCAGCCTAGGTCATATATACCCAGATTGTTCGGCCTTATAGGCTTTGACGGCAACAACTTTTGTCAGGTTTACTATGCTGCCATGTAATTGTTACATAAGGAGTCACGTCATAACTCCCATTTGATTTGCATTAGCGGCTGTACTGCTATCTCGTGTTCGTTTACGACGGACGGGTGACGATCCTGGCGGTTGTTCTCTTCAAAGTGCTGCCGATTTTAACATAGGGATGAGCAATGTGTATTTACTGTATTTTGATTTCTTTGACAAAACACTATACCAAAATGCAACAAATAAGAGCTATGTAAGTAGCTGTTGTACAAATAATTGCATTCGTTTTACGTAACTTTATTCCTAGGAATAACGACATTTTATCTGCAGATTCGAATGCCTAGTATAGAATTTACCAGTATCCCGAGAAAATTATGTAAGTGATTTCGGATACGGATCCTGTACTACAACCTGTATTCTGTTAAAGATAGAAGAAGAAAAAGACTATCACATCTGAATTTCACATTTGTCTTTTAATAAAATAGTAAACCTATTAGGTACTTACTTTACGTAGACTTTTCTTTGACAGAGTCAGAATTTCATATGTCTTACTTTTGATTAACTTCATGTATTGAGATGTTGTTTAGTCAACTGTCCGAAGACAGGTTTCAACCTCATAAGTGACAGCAATAAGGCAACTCTCATAAGGCAACTAAAACAGGAGATAATGGGGTAGGGTGGCGAGTTCCTTTCCCCCTCCATTGCATACATCACCGACTAGCTACATATTTCACTAATCAAACTTCAGATGTACACAAAAATATTCTTCCTTTGACACACACCGTCAAGTGAGATGTACTGTCTGATAATAGATATACATATCAGCCAGAACTTCAAACAGAGGTAAAATAATGTTGTAAATAAATATAGTCATGTATAGGATTATTCAACGGTCACGAAGGATTTGAAAGTCCTCTTTGTTAAGAAAATAAAAAATAATAACAGAGGTTTGTTCATAAAGGGTGGATATTATTCAGGTAAGTATAAACCAATTTCCCAATTCACACTGCATGTTCCACATTCTGAATTTTGTTTAATTTCTTTGACTTTTTGTGGAACTATGGCAGCATTTACATTGTTTCCTACCGATTTTGGTCTAGTACAACGTTTATTTGCCACGGAACCGGTCTCTTCTATTTTTTTTGGTCTAGCACAACGTTTATCTGCCATGGAACCGATCTCTTTAACAACGTTTATCTGCCATGGAACCGGTTTATTCAAAATCATTTGGTATAACACAACACTTATCTGCTACGGAATCATCACTTCAAATTTTTTTGGTCTAGCACAACGTTAATCTATCACGGAACCAGTCTCTTGAAATATTTTTTGGTTAGCACAACGACGGAACAGATCCCTGTTGACAATGTTTATCGATCTCTTCTATTTTTTTATTTCTAACACAACGTTTATTTGCCCCGGAACTGATCTCTTCAAATTTTCTTGGTCTAGCACAACGTTTATCTTCCACGAAACCGGTCTCTTCAAATTTTTTTATCTAACACAACGTTTATCTGCCACGCAACCGATCTCTTCAATTTCTTACTCTGGTACAACGTCACGGAACCGGTCCCTTCTATGTTTTTAGTTATAGTACAACCAGGATATATTCACTAAAAATAACGAAATATGGACTATCAAAATTGAATATATATATATATATATATATATATATATATATAACAATTTACTATTACTGACTTTTTTTGTTATACATAAGAATGTTGAGACATCATCAGTTAGTAAAGCTGTTTGCGCTTCAACCCACTACTTAAGCAGTACACTTCTGACACATTTTTCGTTAGGCATCGTTGATAAAACTAATCCAAAATTAGGGGTCTAATAATTTTCTAAAATATAATGCACTCAACACACTGTCGAAGTTTCTTTGACTTAGTTCTAGCACAACGTTTATTTGCCCCGCAACCGATCTCTTCAAAGTTTCTTGGTCTAGCACAACGTTTATCTTTCACGGAATCGGTCTCTTCAAATTGTTTGATCTAACACAACGTTTATCTGCCACGGAACCGATCTCTTCGATTTCTTAGTTTAGCACAACGTCACGGAATCGGTCTCTTCTATTTTTTTAGTTTTATTACAACCAGGATATCCTCACTAAAATAATGAAATATGGACTATCAAAATCGAAAAATATATATGTATATATAATATATTTATTAAACAATTTACTATTACTGATGTTTTTTTTTTGTTATACATAAGAATGTTGAGACACCATCAGTTATTAAAGTTGTTTGCGCTTCAACCCACTACTTAAGCAGTACACTTCTGACTCATTTTTCGTTAAGCATCGTTGACAAAACTAATCCAAAATTATGAGTATAATTATTTTCTGAAATATAGTGCACTCAACACACTGACGAAGTTTCTTTGACTTTGACTTAGTTCTAGCACAACGTTTATTTGCCCCGGAACCGATCTCTTCAAAGTTTCTTGGCCTAGCACAACGTTTATCTTTCACGGAATCAGTCTCTTCAAATTTTTTGATCTAACATAACGTTTATCTGCCACGGAACCGATCTCTTCAATTTCTTAGTCTAGCACGTCACGGAACCGGTCTCTTCTATTTTTTAGTTCTAGTACAACCAGAATATGGGATATATTCATTAAAAATAACGAAATATGGACTATCAAATATATATAACAATTTACTATTACTGATGTTCTTTTTTTTCTGTTATAGGCTACATAAGAATGTTGAGACATCATCAGTTATTAAAATTGTTTGCACTTCAACCCACTACTAAAGCAGTACACTTCTGACACATTTTTCATTAGACATCGTTGACAAAACTAATCCAAAATTAGATTCTAAAATGTAATGCACTCAACACACTGTCGAAGATTCTCTGACTTGCCACGATAATAAAATGAAATATTCTGACTTGCCAAGTCGACAAGTAGAAAGCATAAAGTTGTATTACCGTGTCTGTATTAGGTATATTGTTGACAGGCAGCGAAATTCGAGTTTAGCGAACGAAAACAAGTCTATAAACACTTCCTGAAGACTGACTTTCATGCCGATTATAGTCTATTGTAGCGTTCTCGTGAAAACTATCAAAATCTAATGCATGTGTGAAGTAGACGATAAGGCGGTTCTGATTTTGGTTATCTGTACTTTTAATCACAACTTTCATACATCACAAATCCTAATATCATTACTGTATACATTTGCATAGAATGAGCAGTGCATTTAATTGTGGAGTGCTTTATAGATTGCCGCGAAATTATCCACAATGATTCGCCGACAACAGAGAATTGTCTTCACGTTGTCAGTGCAATAAATAATATATAACTCATGTAATGTGTTTCAATGCCTACGTTTCTTCTGTATTTCATTTTTCCGATTTTCCGTATTCTTAACTTTGGTTTAAGCAAGAGATTGATTAAAAAATAACAAAATATAGGTATTATGCTTTTTATATGCAACAAAAGCTGAAATATGCATTAACCTCTTAATTATGCAATCATACTATATCTTCATCCTTGGTTGCAAATAACTTGAAATACATTTATATAATTTTGGCATATGATTTGCAACTAAGGAATAAAACATGTAAATATGCTCAAATCCGCCTCCTAGTCATAAGTTATACTACAGACCAAATAATTAAAATGGCTGACTTGTCTATTGTTCTATAATTGTGTTGTTTAATTTATCTTTGATCGTATGGAAAACTTCCCTAAAACACAATAACTTCACGCAATGTTCTTGATTTCAATTAAGAGCTTATTACATTTTACTAAAAATGATTGTTTCTTCTGCATTAATACCGCTTAAATTAACTTCAAATTTACACATGCACAAAATAATTGTTTGTGTAACATAATATTTTAGTTAAATTTCGAAAATTATTTTTTCCACATGGTAATAGTTTTTCTGTATACTACAGTACATATATTAAGACAGTAAAAATGTTTGTGTTGATATCTTACTTACCTATTTTTATGACACTTGTTCAAAAACACTATAGGCCTATGGTGATGATATTTAAAATGATGACTGCAACGTTTTCTTTAAGTTTGATTTGTCATATTTAGGAATAATGAAATACTGGAATTTGTTAACCAACAACTATACCTAAGTAATGCGAAGAGAAATAATAGACCGGAACAGCTTCGGAACGTGAACACAACTCGATTTTTGCACTAATACGTCAATTCCTTGTCTTGTTTATTACTTTACGCTTATCCAATTAATATCTGTTTACCCACACATATGCAGTGTACCTTGGTAAAATGTACGGTACTTCGTAAGAGATACAATTTCGCATTAATTGTTCACAATTAGAACCAACTATTATTTTCGCTTATGTTGCGAGTTAATTTTACCGTTGCGGTCTAGTTGGCCGTCAGCTTGCAAAATTGGAAACCGGAGAAGACCTCGGCCAGTTTAGAATAACCTTACGCAAGAACCATAAAATTGTACAGGTAGTATTATTTGAGAAGTGTTTTGAAGAGGACGTTAAATGGTAGTAGCTTACGTAAACCGTTTCATGTAATTACTTAGGTCCTTAGATTTTCGGGTATAAATATTGTTTACCGAGAACAAGTATGGTTTTCCATGCCGAAAAATTGGTTTCAGATATCGATAAATTGAAAAGAAATTTCCGATAATCCTTTTAGTTAATAGGTCTAAGATTATAAATTTATTTAAAGTTTCTCAATCATATATAAGTTGCTTCAACTTTTCCAAATCAAGTTGATTATAATGTATTTTCAACAGTAATCTCACTAGACGTTTTGATTTATCTAGAGAAAATCAAAACTCGTGTGGGATTTAATTGACTATTACACGATTAGAAGAAAGTATATAAAGATTAGAAGTAACGAAGTACTCCAATACAATAAAATATTAATTGACTTACGAAAATACAACTGTCTTCAAATGTATTATTGTACCATCTCAGCATTACAAATATTACGCTAGATGCATGCTGGATGGCAGTAGTGAGCAATGTCTTCTCGTCGAGAAGTTGTCGATCTATATACACGATGGCTACTAGTCAAGAAGGCTTTGTTGATTCAGTTTAATTTTTATTAAAATGCAACATTCCACTTCAATTATCCGAATCCCAGTAATCAACGTCACTTGACAGATGATTTTCAATAAATCTTAATATTAAACAATCTCTGATACGTGACTATCCACAAAATCATATAGCAGAAGCTATAACATAACCTAACTAATATACTGTACACAAGTGTTAGAAAAGTTTTAATTAACGACGATGACATAAAAAATAAACATGAATAATTTTAAAAGGAATAATTATTGAATGTACAATTTTCAAATTTGAATGTGGTTGGTGGTTCAATAGATGTTATATTGGACGTGTGCGTAATAGAAGTGGAACTCGTTGATTTAGGCCTACATGGTGTATTCAACTTATTCAGAATTTCCGAATGAATAATTTTAAAAGGAATAATTATTGAATGTACAATTTTCAAATTTGAATGTGGTTGGTGGTTCAATTGATGTTATATTGGACGTGTGCGTAATAGAAGTGGAACTCGTTGATTTAGGCCTACATGGTGTATTCAACTTATTCAGGATTTCCGAATGGTGCTCTTCATTTATTTGTAAATCGGATTTCAGAAGATGCATAGGTATGATCAGTGATTTTTATTAATTCTTGTTCTTGAATGCCAATGCGAGTCATATTTGAAACTGCTGTGCATCGACTGGAGTGGTTTGTAATTTTATATATATATTTTTTTTGACGTCCAGACCAGCGCAGTTTCAAATGTTGGCAAACAAAGAAACAAATGCTAGGGACGCGATAAAATTAAACAAATGCTAGGGACGCGATAAAATTAAACAAATGCTAGGGACGCGATAAAATTGTGCGATAAGCAGCCATGATTGGTTGAAATACGTCCTTTCGTACCGTTTTATTGGTCAAAGTAGTATGACGTAGTAGGAGTGTAATAGTCACCTTAATTCTTCTATATTCATAGTATATCCTTGAACATTTAATTCTTTTGTTTCAATTACACCTTTTAATATGTGCATTCCAGTGATTACGAAATCAAAACGACCAACATCAAATTGGCATACTTTAAAACGTATCAATATAAATTAACACTGCACTCATCCCACACGTAGACTACATAATACGTAAGTTTTAATTTATTTCAAATTTATATGTATGAATAAAATTCATATTTAATTACATTAAATTTTCTTTAAGAATGATTATTATAGTACAATACGTAAGATTGTCAATATTATATCATTATCATGTCTTAATTTTAATCATTAAATTTATTCAAATATATATATATATATATATATATACATATTACAGAAGTCACGAATCATCTGATAAACAATCATACATAGAAGATTCCAACAAAACAAATTGTATTACATACAAAACATAAATTATTACAACATTGTAAAATTAATTACATCAGCAATACTTGCATAAAATTCACGTCAACTATATCACATATACTTAAGTACAAACTTTTTATATTTTATCAATTTTAAATATATTAATAGTGCTATGCACCATATACAAAATATGTAACATGAGTTCTTTGTATTTTATAGGCCTATTATATTTTATTTTTACATTTTCGGCAAGTCAGGAAAACCATATACAAATCAGTCAAATTGAACACATTTCTTACAACGATATTAGTCTCTTATCACATATAACTCATGATTTTAATAATTTTAATTTATTGGTACGTTTATCACAGTGAATAATATATTGGACTTACGTTTTAGATATCGTTATAACATTTAAATATCTGATGTGGCGAAAACGTTAATATATTTTCTTTAGTAAGATGTATGAGCAAATATTAATTTGCAACAAATGCTAAAACATATGATTGAGAAACTTTAAATAAATTTATAATCTTGAACTAATTTATCTGAAAAATCAGAATGAATTGTAAGATAATAGGCCTAAGTTGATATAATTTTATTAGTTGAAATGAGGTAAAGGGACATTCATTCGCTTCTATTAATTTTTGAACGAATTTAAAGTATCATCTCATTCCTTGAGATCATATAATGACAATGCTGTGATGATTATATAGATATTTCAATTTGGTAGGTTACAATTCGAATCTTTATTCAACTTTTTGTTTATTTCTGAATTAAACTCCGGATACTGACATTATCGCTACTATTAATATGAATTGTTGTACTTACATGTTTAAATAAGCTCTATAAATTTCATAAAATGAAAATAACTGTACTCAAGTCACAATGAGCTATCCGATTTACGCGCAAAATTGTACAGGATTTAAAAAATGTGGGGTAATTTGGATATATTATGGGGCAATATGAACAATACGAAATAAAATTAGAAAATGTTATTTTCAAAATCAGTTTTACTTCAGTACTGGATAATGACCTTCAAATAACTAATCAGGCATAATCATACACAATAATGAACAGCAAACATAAATGAAAAAATTATCTCTTTTGTCACTGTACTGAAATTTTCTACACATACAGACAGCAAACGAACTGCTTTTTTCCTTCTGATGCAACAGAACACTCGTGGTGGCAAGTTTTTTAACTCTGACAACGAATCCAGTTCCACTTTTTGGAAGAAATATCAGAATATTATCTTCTGTTGCAGAATCCACATTTCCAGTCATCTTCATTGCTCTCATGCCCTCAAACGTCGTCACTGGATTCTTTCATCACAAACTTCATTATTCGCACCCTCTTGAGAGTGCTCGGTTCTGGATCGTTTTTTTTTTTTTTTGTCTAAGATTTTCTTTCCTTTCATTCTGTCTTGTAAATAAATATTTCGTAATAAATAACTGATTATAAATTACTAATAGTGTTGTAAATATGTTATTCAAATTTCCCCGCTTGTTGATAAAACAGAATTTGATCATAGTACTAAGCTCACATACCAGAATGCGTCACAACACTGACTACCAACAGCTAAGGCATCCATGAAGTGCCCTCCATTATCATAGATTTTATAAAAGCTTAAGTAAATGAAGCAAAATATTAGCCTTATAACCTGCCAATGGATAGGGATTTTGCTACACACCTTCCAATAGAAAAAATATCTATAGGTTTCCAGTTCAGCTTGAAGGATCTGATTTATAGAGAAAGGGTTCACAAAGACCACCTTCTTTTCATTACCTATCATTTTTCAAAACAGCGTCGCGCGTTTTTTCTTTATGCTCCCAAAACATTAGCATTATCCATATTTCCCCATTATTCAAAGTACCCTTCTTTACTCTATAAAATTTATTCGTTTTCTGGCCTACCAGTAGAGTTTTTCTTTCATCCCCCCACCCCTTCCCCAGTAGTCACTGAGAGTGAATGTAAGAGTATTGCTTCAAATAACCGTAGTTAATTATTTCACCAGTGAAGCACAACATAGGGCCTACTCATTTGTTGGAAAAATCTGTTAAAACAATGTGGGGCTATCTGGTATTACTTTGCATTGCTGAGTGTTAAAGATGTTGCTAGAAGACCAACATTATACCGAATTTTGCACACTTCTGCTGCCTGTTACTTATTTGTCCGATTCCACAATCTTTCTCGGTATCATAACTTAAATACTCTGTCACAATATGATAACACGCTATAAATACCACTCCACACATCACCTCTTTATTCTTCATCTTTAACTGTTGCTACTTCTCGTCACTGGAATTCTCTGCCGCCTGAAGACAAGGGCTGCCGAACTGTAATTTCTTTTAAATGTAAATTAGAAAAATATCTTATGATGAGTTGTCAGATCTAACGTGTTGCAAATATTAAATGCAATGTATTCCACTGTATTTATTTTTATATTTTTGTTTCTTATTTTTATTGTGTAATCATGTAAATCGTGTTTATTTATCACTTAACACCAGTATGTATTCCACTGTGTTGTTTTTTATTATTACTTTTTTATTGTTAGTTTATAATTATTTTATTGTGTACATTTTATCCAATTGTCGGTTTCTGGTTTAATTATGTGAATCCTACTTACTTGTAATCTAATACTAATATGTATTCCAATGTGTTTATGTTTATTTTACTGTGTATATTTTTTATTGAATTATCGGCTTCTGTTTTTGAGTGATTCGTATTTTATTCTAACAATATTAATATGCATTCCATTATGTTTATTTTTATTTTATGAGGTA
This sequence comes from Periplaneta americana, assembly GCF_040183065.1. Taxonomy (NCBI): domain Eukaryota; kingdom Metazoa; phylum Arthropoda; class Insecta; order Blattodea; family Blattidae; genus Periplaneta; species Periplaneta americana. The sequence goes on along the minus strand of NC_091123.1, from coordinate 78,302,288 downwards.
AATTTTTATGTAACTACCTCTTTTGATCTCATTATGTACCTAAATCGTATCAGTATGTATGTTCAATTATGTAAGCAAGTTTTAATCCTGGTTGAGTGTAAGAGAAAACCTTACGGCCTTAACTCTGACAGGTTAAATAAAGCGATTATTATTATTATTATTATTATCGTTATTATTATATTATTATCGTTATTATTATTATTATTATCGTTATTATTGTTATTATTATTATTATTATTATTATTATTATTATTATTATTATTATTATTATTACTTCGCAGCTTTAAAAATGAAATTTCTTAGATTTGTAGCTGAGTATACTTGATACGAAAAACGGAAAGAGAAAAAAGATCTAACAATCTATAGACAAATAAGAAATTGAAAAGGATATATTCAACGAATGGCAGACAGTAGGAGCTCTGGAGCAGATTTTATGTACCAGTCAAACGAGAAAATAAATCACAGAATACAAAAGTATAGTTGATCGAAATAATTTGGAACTGATATGGATTAATAAATTTTAAATTCTGAAGTACACGAAAATTAAATATTCTGCGCTGTATCAGGGATAGCCTATACCTGCACGTACATAACGTCACCCGTTTCGGGAGTGGAACTACAATTGAGTTACTTCGAATGTTTTATTTTGTTTCAATTTACAAACGTAGAGTATGATAAGAGAATTAATTATTAATTAAGAGTATTTAATATTTTATCTTCATATGAAGCTGCATTCCGAAATCAGTCCTAGCTCACAACAAATTTTACACTTTGGCTCACTCAATGTATCTGTTATCATAAAATAAGTACCGGTACTTAGATTGTATGATACTAAGATTGCTGCAACTTCATTGTTTATGTAACACGTACGTAGTTGTGTCGCTTATACGTTTAGGTAAGTGTTATTTTTACTTGTAATAATGGCTCAATAAAATCATAAAGAGCAGTCATTCATTAGACACGTTGTGTGCACAAACATCGTCTGATTATATAAAGAAATGAATCCCGGAGGCACGCACTTCCGTGTTGGAATACACTAAAATGGTTTATTGTTAGTTTTTGTTGCGGATTTTTGTTTAACTACAAGCTATGTATATATTTATGACTTCCCCTTGACCGATGGAAACTTCTCCGAGAGATTCACGCATCCTGCCGGCCGCAGTTAAATTTCTCTCTTTCTGAATGCAGAAAAAAACAATATGAAACCAAGTATGAAGACACGCCAAGTCCGTGCGGGTACGTGCTTTCGAAAGGATCCGGTGCGCGAGGCCCGTAGTGACCGCTCTGCTGTCGTTACAGAGCTTACTTTACAGTTGTTAAGGAAATTATTACATCTACCACACTACTACACTACCGATACAAATGCCACTACTATTACAACCACTACTGATACCATGACCATCACTGCCTTTATCGCATCACTGTTAAAACATCTACAACCATCATCATTGTCGTAACATCTACCTTTATTGTCAACAGTAATCTACTAGAGGTTTTGATTTTATCTAGAGAAAATCAAAACTCGAGTGAGATTTAATTAACTATTACACGATTAGAAGAAACTATATAAAGATGAGAAGAAAGAAAGTATTCTAATGTACAATAAAATACAGACTTACAAAAATTCTATTTCACTAATGTTAACTTCAACAAAAAGTTTTAACGGAACTGCGGTAAACAAATGACGATCGCAAAGCATGTTTTATAGTACCGGTACCGCAAAAATTTGCAGTTTGAAATGTTGATAAACAAAGAAACAAACTGTAGAGAGGTGATAAAACAGAAGAAAGTATATTAGGGTTATAAGAAATAAAGTACTCTAATAGAATAAAATAGATATTAATTGACTCGTTAAAATTCTATTTCACTAATGTTACCTACACGAAAACGTTTGAACGGAACCGCCATTTTCAGACGACTATCTGTGTGAAAAACAAATGACGAACGCAAGGCATGTTTTATACGAGCCCCTACCACGCCGTGGCGGAGAAGTGAGAAATGTGTTCCCAAATTGAAGCAGAGGAAAGCCGCCATTTGTTTGGAAGAAAACGCACGGAATTTCGATACCGCTATTTGAATACGTGTTGCATTGCGTATCCGAAAGCTAAATGTTCTTGTTTAAAGGAACAATACCTTTAATGCCGTGCTTCTGCTGTCATTAGAGTTGCTAGGTTTTCTCCGAGGTAAATCGGGATATCGGAAGCTAACTTAAGACATTAGACCTATCAAGACTATCATAAATCGTTTTCTGCAAAGTAGGCCTAGTGTTCGCGTGCTTTTTAATGTAATATTCGCCTCCCTGGGAAACACTAAAATACGAAGGACACACAGTACAGTGAACACTGTAACAGTTTAAACACAGTTCACTAAACTATAAAACACAGTAATTGTATGTGTATGGTATTAGTGTAAAACACGATATCAAAACGCTATCTTTTTTGCCACTCAAGCACTTGAAATACACATTGTTTACTAATCGCGAGAGCAGCGACTAGGTACCGAAAGGATTAATCAACAATGCGATAAAACTAGGAGAAGTATCATTTTGCGTGTGGAGTTAGGGGAAAGTTGCCTATATCGTACCACTTTTCAATCTTTCTTTATTTACTTCCAAATGGGAAATAATTTTAATTGCATATATTTTTAGATATTCTGACAGTACCATGGGACACAAAATATATTTTTTTCAGAATTTTTAAATAATTATCGTATATTTTTAAAAAGCATTATTTAAAACTCTACGAGCGGTACGATTTATGCGCCCAGTTTCCTAAATCGTACCCAGAGGTTGCTTAAATCGTACCCATTTATATAATATACACACAATTTTCAATATAAGAACTACAACAGAGGCAAGCTTCCTTACATCTGTTGTAGTAAGTTCAGGAAGAATATGTTGAACCAATTCCTCTTCTATTTCCAGTGGAAAAGCTGTATTCTTCTCGTTGACGAATCTATTTGCAGGACGTTCCAGACCTCACTTCACCTTGTCCATCAAATGTCGCTTGAAAGCCTATTTTGGAATTTCGTACTTACGGCAACATTCATTCAATCCCACTGCTCCGAATCGAAATTCATCCAGTGCCTTATGTAAGTCATTTGGTTCCCATTTTCCGTATTCTCATTTCTCCATTATCCAGAGCTGCCGAGGTCCATTTATTTCGTAATTAATTAATAGTAAACCACAATTTTAACGCAAATTATTTTTATGTAACATTCATCAATTTTGTGGAAAACAACACAGCACAAAATAAGTTAATATAGACCTATTCCTAATGTTTCACTTAATTGTAAACGATACAAATCTCACTCTTTATTGCAATGTGTTTTATTACACTGATGCGTTGCGTTCTTAGATTAGCCACCACTTCTTTTGGTGGTTCGAATTGTGGCATAGCTCAGGGATGGCCATTTTCATGGTCAAGACAGACGATAACGTACAATCCACGTTCAATGAAGGTTTAAAAGCTGTTTTATTTTTCCTTAACATAGAAAAAACACGTTCTTCGTCAGCATTAGAATATGGAATTATCAAAACCAATTTTGCAATCTTAGCTAGCTTCTTGTACCTTACTTCTCCATTTGCTTGTTTCATCTGAGATATATATGTCCAAATTACATCCATTCGGTAAATGTACTGACTTACTTGCAACTCATCTTGGACTTCAGCACTTTCCCATACATCTTCAGGGAGACTGTCTTGTTTTAAAATGTGTAAATCCACAAATGCGTGAGATTTTAGCCCGCGTACGTGTGAGCGTGTGATCAGTCTCAAATCCGTGTCTCACGCACAATGCTTGAGACTTGGTAGGTCTGAATTATCTATTCTGAAATTTAAAAATATTATGCACCTAATGTTAATTGTTCATGTTGCCAAAATCGTACTGGTACGATATGAGCAACCTTTTAAAGGTACGATTTGGGAAACTGACACTCCTAGCAAACTATTCAGATTATAACCTAGACAAAGCTGTTACAGTGACTATTTTTAACGTTTAAATAATGCATACAATCTTACATATTAGATGTAATAAAAGACATGCATTAAATTAACTCAATGTTTCAATAAAAGCTTACGAAAGGGTAACAAAATCTTATATGAGGAATCAGAACTACTATTAATTACAATTTATTGCAGCTGTCGTCTTGGGTAAAAGGTGAGAAGCTGAACGAGTGATAGTTTGTATTTGTATTTCATGAAAAATTCCCCAGATGGTCCCTGCATGCAATACTTTCCTCAATATTAATAGTGGTACGATTTCGACGCCGGTACGATTTAGCCTACTTTCCCCTACCTAATCGGGTGGGATACCTCATAGACTTACTAAATATCCGCGGGTTACCTCTGTTGTTACAATGTTACCATTTGAGTCAATATATAAATAAAAATATCGGATAATAGGAAATACAGACTAATTTGTTTAAATACGTTCTAGGCTAATATCTGTAAAATCGGGATTTTGATCAATCCCGACTCGCTTTAATTGGGATTCAACCAGGAAATCGGGAGAATCCCGTCTAAATTGGGATACCTGGCAACTCTGGCTGTCAGACTTGCATCATTTTCATAGGAACTCTATGTGATTATTCATAACCACGTTAATAAAAGAATTAATATGTCAACTTCTTAATTTAATCTGTAGGTTAAAATGCTGTATGAAGTCAATTAGCAATTACTATTACTAGTACTAGCAATAGACATGTACCACGTATGGGCGAATCCAGAAATGCATATAGAGTGTTAGTTGGGTGGCCGGAGGGGAAAAAGACCTTTGGGGAAGCCGAGACGTAGATGGGAAGATAATATTAAAATGGATTTGAGGGAGGTGGGATATGATGATAGAGACTGGATTGATCTTGCTCAGGATAGGGACCTATGGCGGGCTTATGTGAAGATGGCAATGAACCTTCGGGTTCCTTAAAAGCCAGTAAGTAAGTAGTAGCAATAGTATAAGGAAATGTTTAATTAATCCGTAACTAAAACAATAGTCACTTTTAATCAGTCATATTAAAACATTAAATGAACAACTAATTTATAGCAGTCGTATTACCAAAAGCATAAAATATATTATACTGAAATTGTTTTTAATGAAACACTGCTAACTTTTTATAATTTATACAGTGTCTGTATCTTTAAATTCTGTGAATAATTATTCATGCATGCACTAAACAACAACTGTTTGAAGAAAATGAAGGATATGAAGTAGATGAAGGACAATACAATATATACTATCATAGTTTGAAAGGTAACAAGTGTCTTGGAAATGAGATGGACACAATGAATGATTTCATTGTAGGGCAGAAATTCTCTCTGCGGATTGCACCTATCCACTTTCGGTTAAGGGAATCTTTACTCAGAGGAAACCGGAAGCATAAACAGTCCCATGGTAAGTACAATAGTTTGTCTTCTGTAACATAATACGGAGAAAAAATCGTCGTAGAAATTAAGGATTAACTAGCCAGTGAAATGTAACATTCCTTCCTTTTTTATCTTTACATCCGTGTGCATTGCTGTAATTAAAATCAGCACACGAACGAACCATACTTATTCAGTTCTACACACAAATGGCCGCCCGTCGGCTGTTCAATTTGGGAGCATAACACTAACGCTAGTAAGCAGTCTAGCGGTTATTTAGTACGTCTATGGCTTTATAGTACAGTAAAGAATTTACATTTTAAAATATTGGCAAACTATGAAACAAATGCTAGCCAGGTGATAGAAACAAACAAATGCTAGGAAAGTGATAGAAATATACAAATGCTAGGAAAGTGATAAAATTATAGAGATAAACAGCCATGATTGGTTGAAACACATCCTTTCGTATCATTTTATTGGTTAAAAGTAATATGACGCAGAAAAAATGTAATAGTCATCATAATCATTTCCGTAACAGCACCAACGTAGTTCAGGCGGTATGCGCGCTTTTCTGTTGATCCGAGGCTGCTCTTGGGCATGGATTCGAGTCCTGCTTGTTTGATTACCTGGCGATGATTTTTCAGTGGTTTCTCCTAACTGTAAGGCAAATATCAGATAATCAAATAATCATCTCGCCAAATTCCATCTCGTTATCACCAACTTCATCGATGCAATATAGCTGTAGTTAATACAGTGTCGTTAATATCAAACTTAAGGAAAAACACATCCACCCTCCCGGTCACCACAACCATTACTTTCATTTCACCACACCGATCATCACAGACACATCCACATACACTATTATATGTATTAGAATATCCACATATACAACTATGACATCATCAGTATATCTACAAAATCATCACTAAATATCACATCCATCTACAATATCACTATCATCATTAGGTTACATTCACAACAACATCACTATCATCACATGCACAATACACTATCACTACAGTCACTATTAACCACATCCGTAAACAGCATCACTACTGTATCATCATATTCACCACATCTCTATGCAGCATCACTAACATAACATCCACATACATCAATACCATCATAGTAAAAAGAAAATCAATACTATCATGGCACCCACATACATCAACACTATCATGACTCCACATACATCACTACTATCATGACATCCATACGTGATATCATATCAACATATCCACATATAGGCCTACTATCACTATCATGGCATCCACATACACCCACAATTTTTTTAGTTGGTAATTTACCGGCGCTGTATCAACTACTAGGTTATTTAGCGTCGATGATATTGGTGATAGCGAGATGGTATCTGGCGAGATGAGGCCGAGCATTCGTATTGCGGTTCTTTGACATTCGTCTTACAGCTAGAGAAAACCTAGGAAAAATTGGCCCAAGCGGGAATCGAACCACACTACCGCCTGAGCTACACTGATGACCGAAATAATGTTGAACATAGGGAAACAGGAATACCCGAAAATAACCCGAACTCAGACCTTGTCCGCCACGAGTGTCACTGTGGATTTTTAAATGAAAATTTCCAGGATTCATTACGACTAGAATCAGAATCGCCAGTGTGATGGGATTGGTTTAAGAAAAAACTTCTTCTCCACTTATCAATATTTGCGTAGCATAGGCCTATATGTGTAATAAATAAGGTTCGGATAAAGTGGCTTTATCAGGATAGGCTGTATAACTTTATAGGATTGGGTCTTGACCTACTTCAGACTACGTAAACACTACCCCCTTCCACTAGCTAAAACTCTACCTGCTGGGAAGCGCGCTCTCCACTCCCTAGCTAAAATATCAGTTAATGGACAGTGCAACCGATAGGAACTGAATATGGGCTATGTTGTCACTACTATCGACTGGGGGACAAGCGAAATGTTTGTAAACAAAACGCACGGACCAAGGATGTCTATCCTGATACAGCTACTTTATCCGAATCTTATTAATAAATAATATGCAAATTTTCTAGTCTCAAAGGTCGCTTCCTTATTCCTGTTTGTCGATCTGGTTGGCGAGTTGGTATAGCGCTGGCCTTCTATGCCCAAGGTTGCGGGTTCGATCCTGGGCCAGGTCGATGGCATTTAAGTGTGCTTAAATGCGACAGGCTCATGTCAGTAGATTTACTGGCATGTAAAAGAACTCCAGCGGGACAAAATTCCGGCACATCCGGTGACGCTGATATAACCTCTGCAGTTGCGAGCGTCATTAAATAAACCATAACATTTAACATTTATTCCTGTTTAGTGAAACCTCATCAGTGAACTGAACTACAGCTGGTCTTTTTCTGTCTGTTTTATTACAATAAGTCTCCCAAGCTTCATGTCTGCTGGAATGTGTTTCTCTTGTAAGTTCATTATTATCAAACATCGCACGTCGTCGTATACACAAGCACGAATTTGCTACATTTTTGTGGTGTAATAGGGTTAGTGAAATGGGGACGATACAAGAGTGTATAATTGTTAATTCAATTGTCCTTGTATGTACTGTACTTTCATTCGACCGAGTTTTTGTTTCTTATTAAAAACAATAAAAGGAATGGGAACACACAAGAAACTACTTATACAACCGTGCAATTTATAAGATGCTACCTCTGCTCGCACTTACAGGAAAACACATTGCGATGTGCGATATGTGTCCGTTACAGGCGAGTGCAACACTGGCATATGTAGCAATATAAAACCTCAGACTTTCAGACTAATTTTCTAATTAACCATGCATTTGATACCTCTGATTGAAGTTCTGGCTGATATGTACATCTATTATCAGGCAGTACGTCTCACTTGACGATGTGTGTTAGAGGAAGAACAATTATGTGTATACATCTGAAGTCTGATTAGTGTAATATCTATCTAATCGGCAAGGTATGCAATGAAAGGGAAAAAGAATTGGCCACCCTACCCCATTATCTCTTGGCCTTGTTACCTCACAAGTAGTGCCATATTGATATCACTTGTGAGATTCAGATCTGTCTTCGGACAGTTGAATAAACAACTATACAAAACATACACTTGATTACAAAACGCATAATAGTACTTCTATTTAATTTAACGTATTCTGTCATCTCTAATCTGTACAGTTTTATCACTTCCTTTCTATAGAGTACAGGAGTACATACTTCTTGGTGTGTTATAGGTAAGGCAGTGACATCGGTATATTTGTATTAGTTTCAGATCGATTGAAGGTGAACACAAGACGCCGGACGTGTTTCAAGTACAGGCAAAGGAAGCGAATTTGACACACGCTTAAGCAAGCACTTTCCGTGTTTTGTTTACGATTATTTCATAGCGTATTATAAAATCAAGACAATACAATTATTATTTATCGTCGTTGTTCCTGCAATAACTCCTATGTGATATATTTATCGATTTTCAGATTTTTGCTCTATTAAATAACTTAAATAGTGGTACAGCAAATAATAAAATCTCCTATATGTAATTATATTTCTTTGTTTGGAAAATGTAAGAATTCACAGTCTCCTATGTACGGCTGCCATAGGATGAGTAAATGTGTTTTTCCTTCCCCCTGAAAGATTTTATATTTTGCACATAAGAGTTATTGCAGGAACAACGACGATATAAGTGTAAAATGAGTTATACAGATGTTTGACGGAAACGATGCAGCTTCCATGAGTAATGCTCAAATTCTTCTTGGTCACCCAAATATTAAGAAAACAGTGTGAGTATATTTAATCTAATATTGGATTTATCCCCTCTACAATCGAATGTCTCGAAAAGACTGGTGTGAAATTGGCGGAGCAAATTTCGATAGTAAATAATATCATCTCAAAAGTGAATGATCTGCAAGATGACACAAGAAAAAAGGTGTGTGCGAAAATGAACATAGTAATAAAAAAAACGGTGGTTTCGATTCATTATGCAAAATTGCAAGAGTTTTATCAGATGACAATGTTATCAACTTAATGTAGAAATGGATGATGTGAAATATTTTACATAGTCGATGCTCACTTGGTTTCAGCCGATGTTGAACGCAGTTTTTCCGCATACAAGGTTATACTATCCGATACTCGGCGGTCATTTTCATTTGAAACTTTGAAAATGAATGTTGTTGTTTATTGCAGCAGGAACCGAAACCAGGCAAACAACATGCAAGAAAAGTAAGGTACGAAATTGATGTGATAAATAAATTAATGTAACAGTTAAACATAGGGAAAGCAAAATTGTACGCCATATACTACGTTTTCGGCATTCTAAAACTGTAATGCAAAACTCTAAATATAAAAAAAAAAAACAAAAAACATCTTTTGAGACATGTTTTACCACATTTGTGACAATTTAAGTATGATTTCCAACAATTATTCTCAACCTCACCAACATTTTATATCTTTTCGATATTAACCCTTATATACAATAATTGTATTGTCTTGATTTTATAATACGCAATAATCGTATACAAAACACGAAACGTGTGTGAAATTCGCTTCCGTTGCCTGTACTTGAAACACGTCGACTACATTCTCTGCAGCGTCTTGTGTTCACCTTCAATCTAATACAAATATACCGATGTCACGGCCCTAGTTATAGGGGAAAGGTGTGAACAATTTTAATATAAGAACCCATTTCCGGTTACTTTGATAATTTTAGACTTTAAAGAGTGTAGTCAGGTTCCTTACTGTTTAATATTTTTTAAGCCATAGCTACTCACTTTAAAGCGATTAAGTTAAGAGACGTGATAAACAATTTTATTTTATTTACCATAATCTTTTATGTTGTCATGATAAGGCTTAATGTTCGAAAACATTACAAGATTCATAGGAGTGTTTTACTTTTAAAAGCGTCTTTAAATAAAAATAAATACTACCCTGCATTATATTAGGGCCTATTTACTTTCTCGTTAACATTTTTATGCTTATTAAAATTAATAAAACTGTGACTCTTTCTTAATGTTTGGGTGAACATTTGTTCCAGGTGGCCCTAATGAAAAGGCAAGAAGAAGCTCCATATCTCAAAAAACGTTTCATATCTAGCAGATCAGCACTTGGTGAGTTTTCACACATTTAAGGTAATTGTTTTGTCATGTCAGTGTTATATTGTCAATAATACAGGATCCGAGAATGATAGCACCGAACACAATATTGCTAGTGTGGCTTTGGCATTTCTTTGATTGTAATCTGAATGCATTTAAGATATTACCGTATTTATTTTTTTATAAAAACAATTAGTGTTTTTGTGTCAGTCATATTAATTTACAAATAATAATAATTATATATTTACATATTTATTTTTCATTCCCTTTTCAATCACTAAAAGTATTTTATGACCAGTCTGTATAAATCTATACAAATAATATCTTTATTTCTATTGCTTTAGGAAGATACAATCGAATTTGTTGTAACTATAATTCCTTTTATATTTACATTTTTAATCCTACTTCTATTAGTTCCAAAACTCTCCTAAATACGATACAATTATTAATTTATTATATCTACTAAGTAGACCAAATTATTACATTTTATTAGTAGTTTTGAGAGAATGCTAATAGGTGATAGAATCACCCCAAAACTAGTGGCGTTAAACAATTAAAAATAAGAAATATGTAACTCAGTGATTTTTTATACAGTGAAGTGAAATAAATCCGATAACAAAAAAAAATATTTAAGTTAAGGTGCAGATTGAACACTGCCTACTAGAGATGAACAACGATCGAGAAAACGAGACTAACAGCGCCCGTAAAGCCAAAAACCCGCACGACAATGTTGTATTACGTCGCGTCCTTGACGTAAAGACTGGTTGTGAGTCTTCCGAGACTCGATATGGCGAAGTGCATCAACATTGATTAAAAACGCAGTAATCATAGATTACGAAACGACGGTTAAACAGTAGCCGTAGTTAAAATGTAATTTATGTGCACCATTCATAATCACCGATTACTAAAACATGGCTAGCTGACACCTCATTTAACCAGAGTAAAGTCTATGACGGTACATTGTTCCTACAAAATGACTAAAGGAAAGCATCCATACCGCTGCAAAGATAATAGTCAACGTCTAAAAACGACTGCGCTCACTATGTTCTACATCGAAATGAACGTATCCTACATTTTCGCGTTGCATTTGTTTGCCTTTGGGCGCTGTTATATTTGTGAGTTCCATTTTTTTGTTTTTCAGTACTGTTAGGTTAAAATCGTACAAAATGGAAAATTGAATCCAAAAATGATTATATTCCAAAGTTAGGTTGAAGTATCGATAGACTTAATTACTAGATTTAAATGTATTATATAAAAAAGATGGAATATCCATAAAGGAAAAGGATGCAGAAGATTGGTAGGAATGTGTGTACGATCTTGGACTCCATTTACACCAGGGAATTGTGCATTATCCTAAGATCCATCCATAACCTCTCTTTGTTCAGCCAGTGACATAGAGAAAGAGATACCGGTATTCGAGTATTCCCTCTTAAAATACAGAAAATAACAGTTACGTAGAATCGTAATATAAGCAGCCGATCCGTAGGAGAAATATGATTGTTCTTGTGTTATTTCAAGTAATCCATTTGTAGATTTTGATAAACGAAATCCCTCCTGAAATTTTCTGTCACTTAAATCCTCGTAAGAATTCTCTCTTTCCACTAAAGAACCTTCACGCTCACGCTCTATCCAAGTAATTCAAGTACTGCACAATAATAATCGTCTTAGAAATAATCACCTGTGGTTCTGGTCGCCATTTTGCTTTACTTGCTCTACTAATCGCTGGTTATCTCCTTTAACCGCTCATATTTGGCCTGTTAGAGATTACTGTGGTTAACCTTCTATTTAAGTCGTAACCGAGGTCGATCCACCGTAAAAATGCTTAATCAGGGATTAGGTGACAATTTTAACCGATGGTTACACTAACCGACGTTGATGCACGTGGGCATCGATATTGATCATCTCCCGAAATCCCGAAGTCAGTAGTTGTTTATACCTGACTGAACTTTTATCTACTTTGACAACTGTTTATATGTATAAACAATAAAGTAGGCTATTTGAAACTTCATCTCTTCCTTTCAGTGTATAATAATCCGTTCCTCAGTCTTTATTTAATTACTAGGCCCTTTTCTTTTCCTATGTTTAAGATTAAGTGTGTAATCTCAAGTAAAAAGATATTAATGTCATGTTTTATGCTTCTTAGAAATGCAAATTTATTTGTGAATTGCTTTTTTTATTTATATAACCATAGGTGATATCAGATAATAGAACCAGAACATTTTGATAACTAAGATACTGTTCTGTTTTGTCTTTTTGTCTCATTTAAACATTTATAATGTTATTTATTTCAATGATGTATGTTATTCAAAGTTATGAAATCTTTCCACGCCGACCAAATGCTATTTCGATAATGACGAGCGAGACTCGAAAGACAAATGCAACGAACACAGCGAGCGAGAGCGGCAGTTAGTTTTGTTCATCTCTACTGCCTACAGTAGAATATCTTTGGTGTGTATCACATGTAGATACATCACTCACCAACGGTGTGAGTCATATATCGGGCAGAGATAGCGATTTCTTAGAGCTGTGATTTTGGAACTGTAGTCACAGTCGAAGCCAGTGACAAACCTATCACAGCGATAAAATCAGAGGTCTTCAAATCATACCTCGCATCCAGTATGAATCAGTAATTTCTCTAAATATTCTTAGAAGACTAAATGACAATATTAACAGCGATTGTAGAAAATGGAATATAAAATTTGCACCATGTTGTATGACTTATAAACAACATTTACTTCGTCTGTGTTAATATTACTGAGCTCCACTCTCCATGACTCTTTTATGGTTGAACTTTTATTGGTTATACATCATGTAAGGCAGGGGAACCTCCAACTTTTACAGCGAAGACGATTTCGTTAGTCGTAAATGTATTCTGAATTGCACTGCAGCATGTCAGTACTTGATAAACATCTCAACTTACTTTGTAACATATATAATACTTCATAATTCTCGTATCACTTGCGAAAATCTTAGCAATAAACATCAGTGTAACAAGAATAATGAAAGAAGAATTTTACAAATATAATCTCTTCGCACAACATTACTGTAACATCATAGGTGACAAACAACATACTTGCATTATAATTCCATGTCTATGTATCGTCAAAATCTATTTTTTAATAAAACTGTGACTATTACTTTCGATAAATTAACGAAACTCATTTATAATACAATATTACTTACTTACTTGTGGCTTTTAAGGAACCTGCAGGTTCATTGCCGCCCTTACATAAGCCCGCCATCTGTCCCTATCCTGTACAAGATTAATCCAGTCTCGATCATCATATCCCACCTCCCTCAAATCTATATCAATATTACCCTCCCATCTACGTCTCGGCCTACCAAAAGACATTTTTCCCTCCGGTCTCCCAACTAACACTCTATATGCAATTCTGGATTCGCCCAGACGTGCTACATGCCCTGTTCATCTTAAACGTCTAGATTTAATGTTCCGAATCATGTCAGGTGAAGAATACAAATGCGAGTAGTTCTGCATTGTGTAACTTTCTCCATTCTCCTTAACTACATCCCTCTTACCCCAAATATTTTTCTAAGAACCTTATTCTCAAAAAGCCTTAATCTTTGTTCCTCTCTCAAAGTGAGAGTCCAAGTTTGACATGACATGACATGCATCACATGACATGACATGATAGAATCTAAATCATTGGAAGAAATATTTTGTTTCGTGTAGAGCTGTAGACTTTTTTTCGCATCCTTTAGTTTTGTTGCTAATTTCTAGTTTGTCCCTTACTCAACTGTTTAATTTAAATTTCAAAATTGAATTAAATTTTATTTTCTATAAGACAGTTTGCTATGTTTTTAGATCATATTGTTCAAAATTAAAGCATTAGGTAAAATTGTTAAGCAGGATAAAATCATTCTGTGAATTATTATTGTTACAATATTGTGTTAAATATAATACATTATTGTTTAAAAAACTATTATGATATGATATGATATGATATGATATGATATGATATGATATGATATGATATGATATGATATGGTATATGATATGATATGATATTATATGATATGATATGATATATATGATATGATATATGATATGATATGATATGATATGATATGATATGATATGATATGATATGATATGATATGATATGATATGATATGATATGATATGATATGATATGATATGATATGATATGATATATGATATGATACGATACGATACGATACGATACGATACGATACGATACGATACGATACGATACGATACGATACGATACGATACGATACGATACGATATGATATGATATGATATGATATGATATGATATGATATGATATGATATGATATGATATGATATGATATGATATCCTAAGTGCTGCTCACTTCGATTTTTCCTTCGCACATATTATATCGTAACTTTCTCAAGTATATTTTGAAGAATGTTCAGGTTCATCCTTGCCCCCTGATAGCGATATATATTTAAAATATTGCATCTTGATTACATCTCAGATTCTTGATCGTGGACAGTTTTGCTGCTGAAGAATAATGGACCTATAAAATATATGTAATATATGTGCGTAGACTGTAGAGTAGGCTATATGAAAACTGTCGAAGTTTTAGTACTTTTTCTCCACAGGGGTTTGACTGCCAATGTATTCTGAGGGTCGCTATATTTTTCCCAGGCTGAAACAAAGACATTTGGTCGCTCTGGGTGGCACAACTGGTATAGCGCTGGCCTTCTGTACCCGAGGTTGCGAGTTTGATCCCGGCTCAGGTCGATGGCATTTAAGTGTGCTTAAATGCGACAGGCTCATGTGACTAGATTTAGTGGCATGTAAAAGAACTCCTGCGGGACAAAATTCCGGCACACCGGCGACGCTGATATAACCTCGGCAGTTGCGAGCGTCGTTAAATAAACCATAATTAAAAAATAAACAAAGACAATTGCATATTTTCTGTGAGAATCTCAGCTTATACAGGGTGTTTCCGTGCTAGTGTAACAAACTTTCAGGGATGATGGGGAAGGACACATGTATCAATTTGAGATAAGGAACTTTGGTCCGGAAATGACCGAGTCGAAAGTTACAAGCAAAAATAGTTATGTGGAAATGAAATAATTTTATTCCTCTGTACACTTTATTTATGTACATCTTACACATACTGTATTTATCTGACGTTGTTTACGTTGTCTACTTACAGTATTCAATCCAGTGCGCTGTCTGAGGGGTGGGGACAGGAAACTACACTAGAGCAATGCAGATAGCGTAATGTGTAACGGACATGGTCGGTCCTGATATGCACGTCTGTAGACAGTAGTGTATGTGTACAAGTTGTAGTGTCCAATTGATCAGTCCTAGTGAAATGGAGGAGTAAATGAGAGTGGAATATGCAGACCTGATTTTCAAATACGGATGAGCCAACGAGAACAGTAGACAAGTTCACAGATTGTATCGGTACAAGTACCCACGTAGCAGACATCCGGTCCATACCATCTTTCCACGACTGTTGCAAAGGTTAAGGGAAGAAGGGCATGTGGTGCCAAATTACAATTCCATTTCCACACAACTATTTTTGCGTATAACTTTCGACTCAGTCATTTCCGGACCAGGGTTCCTTATCTCAAATTGATACATGTGCCCTTCGACATCATCCCTTAAAGTTGTAACACCAGCCCGGAAACTGCCTGTATAGCACCTTCTAATTAACGGTGCGCATAAGACCTCTATGTGTGCTAATCTGTAGAAAAATTATAATTATTTTTAAACGACCTTAAAATGCAATAAATTTAATTATACTTTTCAATGATTATACCGCTCAGTCCTGTTTATCATGTTTGTTTATAATATTTAGTTTAAATATCCTTCCTTGTTTTACAATTTAGTGCCCATTTTATTGTTCCTTGCATTTGCTGAAATGTGCAGTTTTTCTACTACTCTCTTCCGTGGAATAGATATGAGATTCCAAGCAGTTAATGCAGATATTTACTTAAATATAGGCAGTTTAGTGATTTCATATTTTTTTTTGTTATACATAAGTTTCTCTTCTTTTATTGTTTGCATTGCTTTACCAATTTCTTTTTATTAATTTTTCACTTATTACACAGGGTGGAAATGATAGGAAATGATGTGCAGATTTAAGGTGGCAATAAAATATATTAAAATAAATATGAACCCTATTATGTGTTCTGTAATTAGGTGCATAGTTAATTAGGAAATTAGACTTGAAGTCTAGTTTCACAACAGCGCATCGTCGGCTCACCTACGAATACAATACACACATGCTCTCAGTCTGAACAGCAGTATTCTGTCCCTTGGTCACCGCAGTAAAGTTCCCAGAGTTCGTCATGGGAGGAAATAATGATACGCGTTAATCGTTTTACTTAATTTGCAAGAAAACTATTAGTTTTGTTTAAAAATTGTAAAGGGAGCATCATTCCTTATCAGTTTCTCTAATGATAAGAGTAAAAATCAGAATCGTACGGATAGTAGGCCCTACTTATCGAGTAAAACAGTGTTAATATAAGGAAAGTTTATTCTTCTGAGAAAACTATTATTTTTTGTTTTACTCTATCAAAGGAGTAAGCATTAAAATTTGCATAGTTATCTTGCTTTCACTCTGTATACCAGAGCAACCACTCAAAATGACTTCACATAGGCTACTTCGTTGTAAGAAGTGCGATTATGAATAAGTTTTATATAACGTTTCCTGATAATACTGAACTGGTATTTATTTTATTTCCAAAAGAAAATTCTGCACCGGTAAAACAATAATCCAAAAACATGTACCTACTTTTTTTTTTATTTTACTGACTTTCAATCGCTTACTACGGCTAAACCGTAAAATACAGGATAGATCGAACATACTGCGAGTAAAATACGTTACCTAATCAATGCTATTTTTTAAAAATGTAGGTAATGCAACTGCTATGCCGAGAGCATAACGCGATAACCTAACAACTGCAAGCGTGTGATGTCAAAGATAAACCTCTCTGCTGGAAGGAGGTTCGCATAATTTCAGTATGAGTCTTTGAAGGAAAAGAAAACTAGAAGGGAAGGTACGAATCTAGTAACAATGTACTCAAAAGAAGAAAGACTAATGCCAAATACGTATGTGAGTATAAAAACGCAAAGCTCGAGGAAAAACACTGAAAACATCGTAAATTTTTCCTACACCATTTTTACTCTCGAGGCAAAGTTGTTTTAATACAACACTTAAAATTTAATAATAATCGTATTCAAAGTTCATCCTGGAACCGAGTTTCCCTGATTATTTTTGTTTATATTTTTATAATATACGAATATAATATAAAATATTATTCAATATATTTTAATATAAGCACCGCCGTGTATTAAAATTATCGTAATTTCTAAGGGCCATATTCATAGACATTCTTAGCGCGGGCTTCCGGTGGATGATCAGCGAACTAACGTTTTTCGTACTCACAAACCAGTGTTAGCGATATGATATGATATGATATGATATGATATGATATGATATGATATGATATGATATGATATGATATGATATGATATGATATGATATGATATGATATGATTGATATGATATGATATGATATGATATGATATGATATGATATGATATGATATGATATGATATGATATGATATGATATGATATGAATCCTGTACAAGTAATCACTCGATAGCCTGGGCTAGTTTAGCACGCTCGTAGCGCGGGTTAGCGAAATGTCTATGCATAGCACCCAAAGACATTAAAAATAAATCAAACGTCTGTCAAAATAAAGTACATTACTTCGTTTATATGATGTCATTCCATTTTCGGCCAATGAAGTCTAATGAAATTTTTAATTCCAACCAATTACAGTCATACAACGCGATAATTTCTGCAGCTCGATTTATCCTATCAATTTATCACATGGTCGTTCTTTTGTTTAATCAGTGTCGCCAACTGTTTCCATGTAAATCGATGAGCATGAAACCATGGTACTAAATAAAGTGCGAAATCCTACTTCCACATATACATCTTTATCTTCTAATTCCATGTCCAATGTATTTAAAGTAAACGACACTCCTTCATAACAACTATTCATTTAATTAATGTATTATTAATAAGGTTATTTCTAAACTAATTATACTATAAAATGTTTAAATTAAATTATTATTTCAGCAGATAATGAAAACGTATTTCTGTTATAATAACAAGAGAAAAGCGCAGTACATGTAATTAACATTGTTAAACCTGTATTTCGCTTTTCTCAATTGGCATTACTAAATAACATTCAATTTCTTTATTGTAGTAATCGATATTCATCTATTTTGGCTTCACAATGTCTGAATAAGTTCAATTATTCATAAATATTCAGTTATTAACATTTTGTGAGCGAATTTTAGGTATATATTATTTAAATCGTTATTTTATTCACAAAATAGTCCTAATAAATGTCACTCGAGGTCTGAGATTTATCGGCATATCTCAGGCTTCTTGTGACATTACTATAGATAGTTTTATATCATTATCATAACATCTGATACTTCTTAATATCGAACACGTTTTAATTCCCTGGAGCTGTAAACTTTTGTGAACTTCCACTGTACTTCTAAATGAAAGAAATCAATAATGTAAGAAAATGTTTCATATTTAATTTAAACTTCGAAAATTTTAATCCAGACAATTTTTATTTATTTTATTTTATTGGGTTATTTTACGACGCTGTATCAACATCTAGGTTATTTAGCGTCTGAATGATATGAAGGTGATAATGCCGGTGAAATGAGTACGGGGTCCAGCACCGAAAGTTACCCAGCATTTGCTCGTATTGGGTTGAGGGAAAACCCCGGAAAAAACCTCAACCAGGTAACTTGCCCCGACCGAGATTCGAACCCGGGCCACCTGGGTTCACAGCCAGACGCGCTGACCGTTACTCCACAGGTGTGGACAATCCAGATTGACAGTGAAATAATATTCGACTTAGTTACATGCAGTGCTAATATTCTGCATGAAATATTGCTATTTTTTTAAGAATTAAATTGTTAAAAATATAGGTACTACATAGTTGCTATCGGTTTGATTTACCGTGGTACCGGCGCACGGGTCCTCTGTCAGGACTCTGGTTGCGACCGGAAGAAGTACGACACAAACCTCCCACGGAGTCTAATAACCGATTGCAATAATTCATTCTCAAACGTGAATCACCTCCTTTTTGAGGATGCACGGCAGTATAGCGATAAGTAGACTGTAGAATTCCATGCAATTGCATGTTTTATTGATTTTGCATATTGAAGAAATAAAAGTTGATTTTGACGATCATCCTTTTTACGTTCGAATAAAGCCAACTGAAAGTATTGAAATTGAAATTTAGAAATCTTCTCACTATTCGTGAGCTGTCACAAAGGACAATGAAATTTGTTTAAACAAAAGCCGCCCTAAATAAGGGTTCGATAGCTCGGCCTACTAATCAATTCATAAAGAATAATAAGTAAACAAAACAATTTTGTGACATTGTACTTAACCATATAAATGTTTACAAGTTCAGTGAACCGTTAATTTTGTTTTGACAATGAAACTCCTACAACTAATATACCCTCTTAATCCTTAAATTGGCAAAACTTCATTTCTCACACTAGTTTATTAAACCTTGTCGGACTGTAAAGAAAACAACTATCGCAATGTCCATATTTTATAATATGTTGCACAAAAACCTGAATTTTTTTTTTTTTTTGCATATTAACAGACAGTCAATTTAATAAACTAGTCCGCAAACAAACCTCAAATGATATGTACATTTTTAATACAAAGTAATAAAAGTAAATAGGCATATTATATTCAAATACAGTATTTTGTGCATGTATTGTCTCCAGTATAATACAACTAGCACAAAATAGCAACAATATTGAATCATATAATATACATCCATATCCAAAATTATTTACTTTTTATTACTTTGTTTACATTTTCCGAATATACAAAATAAACTTTAATTCAATTTTGAAATTAAATTAAACAATTGTGTAAGGGACAAACTATAAATTAGCAACAAAACTAAAGGATGCGAAATACTCTCTACAGCTCTACACGAAATAAAATATTTCTTCCAACGATTTAGATTCTGGAAAAGTCCCCATAACACTTATAGCGTTCCCTCGTTGAATGGCAATACTAATTCTTTGGCGGAGGAAAGACGTAGAGCGAGAGTCACCGTTAAGTGCTGATAAATACTTGCCGATATCAGAAGTTAACAACTTCGCCTCGGAACACCATGGGCCCATAGATTCTACGGCGAAAACGACAAAATTATATCTATCCAGAAGATCGAGATACTTATTGCGTTTAATTGTAACAGCAGATGAAGCGGCTGAGCCAGCGAGTTAGGAAGTTTTGGGTAAATAAGAAGAAGCGAAGGTGTTATAACAAGGGGCATCCCATAAAAGTGATTTGCCTTTGGACCATGGTGTTAAAGTTAAGCCATCTGGACGTTTGCCATCGGAACGATTTATGCCAATGGGTTCTAGGATGGTAGGAAAACCAGCGGAAATTAGGGCCCTTTTAATGATGTCGTTAATCATGACGTGTTTGGAAAATTGTCCAGAATTTTTGAGGCAACTTAATCCATGGAGGCCAGAAGAATCGACATCTGCACCACAAATACATTTGTGTGGAAAACAAATTTCAACACCAAGCCTTAAGGCAATAGCAATCTTAAAGGACGTATTATCCATTAAAGTGCCTATGTTGGGAGAAGGTAAAGCTTGAAGCCAGCATCCTGATTCTTTTTCTCGTAAAGCAAGAAAACGGGCTCTGTCAAAATCTGAGGAGGAAGACGCAAAAAGGCTGTCAAAAGTTTTGGAAGCGAGATCAAGATCCGAGCATTTTTGAGACTCTGGACTGTTTGGAGGATCCACAATGTTAGTAACGGAGGACCATTGTTCAAAAGCCTCAGACATATGAAGGATTCTGATTTCATCACTGTGACTAGAGAGAGTAGATTTGACGAAATTCAGAGCTCCATGAGCCGAGGCTAAAAACGCAGGCACACAAATATCGCTAACATTGCGAATGCCAAGACCACCAAATGAAATAGGCAAAGTAGCGAAAGACACAGAATGATTGTCAAGTTGGATATTAAGAATAGATTCCAAACAATCCCGCAAAATACAATCAGCCTCTAGAAAAAGAGAGGGAAATAACCAGAGAGGGGTAGTGCGAAGGAAGTATGTTAGGCGAGGTATATGAAAGCAATTTTTTAAAAGGAAATATGCTGTATGAGTGCAAAGGGAGTGTTGTACAATATTATAGTACTGTGAAATTTCAGTTTTCCTACCAATTTTTTTTTCTATTGTTCTATTAAAATTATAGCATATATAGCCTATTAACCTGTTGTATCCTATAGGATATTTTGTCAATTTAAGGGTTAAATACAATATTTTTATCTTGCATGTTTAAATGTATATATTAATATATTTTCTTGTTTGCCCGATTTATTATCTAATTTCAAATTTGTCTGTAAAAAATAAGAATAATTTCCAAGAAATATAAAATTATGTGAGAAGTAGAACCAATAATTAGTTAATAAATGCTGAGGACATAAAAATTAATTTCTGCGTAGACAATAGATACTTTTCCCTAGTCTATAAGTTGGGTCGTTTCCACTTTAACATGAAGCAAGATCTGTGTACATAGGCCTATTAGCCGTGTAAGTCTAATGTTTCAGAAGTCAGGGCGAAAATACGATCGCCTAGGAATCATTTAGGTTTTAGGCTTTCGCTCTGATTTCATAGAACCAAAATTGAATGTATTTACATACATGCGAGAATGAAGTCACGTATTGGTGAAGTCATGAAACTGCTGCGACTACAACACTGCTAATGCGCTGTAATGTTATAGAAACATAACTGACTGTATTTAAACACCTGCGACAATGAAGTCACTTGTCACATCGTGTGATGTTAAGAGATCGTTCTGGGCAGTTAAACTAATTCTGACAGTTAAGAGAAGAAGTTTCATAATAGAGAGTCTGGAGAAATCGTTGGTCGCTTACAGCCATAAATTACGCGAAAAACCAAGTTAGTAAGTTAAAAATGTACCAATTAAAATATAATATATGTAAAATGAATAATTAATAAATTTATAGAAAAAAGATTTAATATAAATTATGGTTAGGTACTTTAAATTATTTTCATTCATATCATATTTATTAAATCAAATAAAACTCTAAAATGTATTTTTACTGCATATACTGTATTTCAATTTTTAGCTCATATTTCAACAGTTTTTACTGCATAGTTGCAGGCATATTTTCAGAGTTTTAGTGCATAAAGTTCCGTGGTCTGGTGCTAAGGTTTAAGATATGATAAACCTGTTGCTTTTATTGCAGATGATACAGATATTCTGTTCTGCTGAGCTAAATTTTTAGCGATTTTTTTTTCTTTGGGAAGGGTGAACTTTCGAGAATAGAATAGACTCTGTTAAAACTGACCTATTTTTAACACTGATCCCGTGCTCTCAAATTTATTATGTTACAATCTTATAACCAGGGTGCGAATTAACGGGGGGATAGAGGCATTTCTCCCCTGTTGGAAAGTTATCCCCCTCTCATAAAATTATATTAACATTCCTGCCAGGGATAACTTCTATCCCCCCCTCACAAAATATAATTGTTTTAATACGAGTATATGTACTTTATAAAGTACAAAGTAAGCAAAGGAAATAATATTTCTGTATTATGATCACCAGCAAGCTGGCAACAATCAATAACTTAGGAATTACACATCTTATCTTAAGCTTGTTCAGGGATATAATTATTGTTATGATCAAGATGAAAGACATGCAACTCAGTGCGACCAAGCGTTGAGCCGTATCGAATGAGGATAATAATAATTTTATGTGTAGTATTCTCTATCTAGTATCCTATTCCCCCTCATCAGAAATCTTAATTCGCACCCTGCTAATAACTTATGTACTACCTGTCTCGTCAGCAGTGGAAAATTTGTAAATTTTGCAATAAACTCCATGCAGACGCGGCGAGACGATTTATAATTATAATTAGTGTTGTATATACTCTTTCTTCTAGAATCAAAAAGCGAGACTGTCGTATCTTACACGAAACTGTAGGCCTATTCACAACAATCGCACAATTGCACAATACGCATCGGCGCGTCAAACGTGACGGGGAATCGGGGAGCAGAATGGGCGGTAGACGGTAGACTAGCACCGAACGGTCGACATGCCATAGGTCGGTAAACCAAACCAATGACAACTGTATCATAAGGGATGCTGAAAACGAATATTCTCATCTAAATTTTTTAACTACATATACGGCGTCATGATGCCATCCGTCTCCTTTATGCTTCGTATAATCGGAAATTGAAAAATAAATAAAATTAAATTTTAATTATTTACAAATTTCTTCTTAAATTATTCAGATAGTATAAAATTCATCTTTCTTTATTATTCTTACAGTCCTTAGAGATCCTTTGCCGATGCTTTATCTGATTTTCTCGAGACTTGACATCATATTATTATATAGAGTTAGCACAACACCGGACCTGCAAAAACAACACAAAACATTATATTGAAATTGGACTAACTTTCATACCCATGACAGAATTCGGACATACGACCATGATTTACATGCACTTTTAAAGTTATGTGGCTTAAGTCGTTACATAAACCGCGGCCGACAAAATTCTATTGCTATCATAAAATAAAAATTTAGAAGAAGCTTCTGAAGCATGGTACGATAAGCCACTCTTTCACTGAACTAGCGAGTGGATTATTCTCCACAATTGCATTATATGACATTAATAATGCCGGACCAGCGAGACAAGTTTATATGAACGTAAAACATGGTGGCGCAGCGCACGGTGAAATAATTCAGAGCATATCAGTGTTCGGATTCATAAAGAACGGGGAGTTCCGTTCACTGCATCGCGGTGTGGGAAAGCGTGTTTCCAGATTAGTTCCGTAACCCACTGCAGAAAGTTCATTAGCGTTCAAGAACTGTCACTGATTCGTGCAAGATCGCTGAAATATAGTAGAACGGCAATGATTCTTAAACTTGTTCACGAACCCTTAATCTAATGTGATATAAAGCTCATTCACTTTGGAGTACTGTTAGGTGGGTATTCGAGCTTAAGTAAAGAAAATTCTCTATTTTATTCTGATTTTTTCCTCATTTTTCTCACTCCAGAAATTTACAAAATTTTTTGAATCGAAAGTTGAAAAGAGAATGCAACCTACAAATCTAGTCTTTCAGGTGAAGCTCCCTGTAAAGCAGATTCGACTAATTTCAAGGGAAAAATTGTTCCGGGGCCAGGTATCGATCCCGGGACCTCTCGTTGAACGTACCAGCGCTCTGCCAACTGAGCTACCCGGGGACTCCACCCGACACCGTCTCAACTTTTCTCTTTATGTCCACACAACTGTATAATATATACGTCACTGTGCAGGTTAACAGAAAACCACAATTCTAAGTCACACAGAGATTGTATGCACTCGATGTGGGTCTCTGGCGTTTCGTCAGCCCACGCGAGTTGTGTGGATATAAAGGGAAAAGTTGAGACGGTGTCGGGTGGAGTTCCAGGGTAGCTCAGTTGGCAGAGCGCTGGTACGTTCAACCAGAGGTCCCGAGATCGATACCCGGCCCCGGAACAATTTTTCCCTTGAAATTATTCAGAATGCAACCTATCACCGTTTTCCCTTTTTGTCACGTATACATCACAAAGACCGTTGTAGCTTTGCACTTCATAGTTCTGATAACTCCAAAAAATGTGTTTTGAGATACAAACATTTTTATTTTCACTTTTCCTTTACAAACCATAATTCTAATTTACATACAAATGAGGGGATCAGAAGCAAAGGGGCACAAGTAACATTTCTAAGAACATGAGTTAAGTGCATCCAGGGCAAGCTAAAGCATTTAAATTTTAGTGGCAAAGGGATACATCTTTTAACCAAATCGCACACTTTTAACCAAATCTTTAATCTTTTAACCAAATCATAGTAGTTAGGCCTATTGATGCAGTTATAGTAGCGATGAATTGTGTAAAATGTTACTGAAAGAAAGAAAAACAAGAGTTGATATTGTATAAGCCCTAAGAAAACATATAAACTGCAATAATAATCAACAAATATAATTAAATAAATGTCAGCGTATTTAGGGATCTAGTCAGTGCGATGCGTATGCCTTAAGAGAATTCCGCGTGCCCCTGGAGGTACGCGTACTGTTGAATGAATTCCACTGTCTAAGGCATCATGTCTAGGCTTCGCTTGGCTTCGAGGGCTGGGCCCTGGACTGGTCCTTTCACTCAAGCACGCTCTGGCCCATCGTGCGCCCTTTATACGCGATAATTGTCGAAGCCCGACAGGTAACCTGGATGACATTCATGAATACGACGCTGACAGGTGCGCCATCCTGCCTCAGCCTCTGATAAAGCCAGGTTCCATCTTGCGGACGAGTAGTCTGATAAGCACCATGAGCACGGAATCCCAAGTCTTCCCTATATCTGCAGCGGAAGTCCATTTTTACTATTGCAGATGATAGATGAAATGAGGGTGTGAAAAGTTTTGGCGGAATGATAGAGGGAAACGGGAGTACTCAGAGAAAAACACCTGCACCGTCTGCTTTGTCCACTACAAGTTCCATCACGACCTGGCGAGGGAACGATACCAGGTCCGTTAGCACTTCAGCCACAGATGTGGCATCATGTCTGGGGCTGTCGTTACGGAATGAAATTTCGGCCAGTGTATGGGACCGCTGCCCACCCTGCAACGTGATGAATTTGGGGAGATACGTGAGGTATCGAAATTCGGTTGCGAAAACAGCTATAACGGCTGAAGAATCATCGTGCTTACCATGCGGTACCTTCGTAGTGGTTGGATGATCGTTTACCTCTGCTAAGGCATGTGGACATCAGGCCAGCAGCCGGCTGGTAAGGCTTTGGGTCTTCATGAATTTTATTATCACGCTAAGATTTTATTTTTTTTTTATTTGTAAATGTATTTTGTCGGTTTCACGAACGCAAATAGCCCTAAATTATATATTAAAATGACATTGAATAGACAATTTGTAATCAATTTCGTTACAACATTATTCTATCTGTAATTTATGTCCACAGTAACAAATCGAATTTTTTCTTTCCTTGCAATATACGAATGTAACGAGCAGGTATAGAAGAGGATGGGTGACCAGACAGTATGGAGCCTCCCTCTAAATCCATCCCCGATTTAAAGCTATCTTAGTTGGAAACTTAATTTATGAATCTGGAGTTCAGTTGTTCGTTTTTAATGTCCCTTAATGCTCCGAGTTTAAAATTCTTACGACTATGAATGAAGGCATTATTCTAGAAACATCAGAAAGAGACTAGTGCTTTGTGTTGACTGTGGCACTTTATGTAGCAGAAACATGGACATTACAATGAAGAAGTGAAGAGAAATGATTAAAAGAAGCTGTGCTAGAAAGAATAGGTCAAGAAAGAATAATGTTTAAACTGATTAGGAAAAAAAAAGGAATTGGCTGGGTCACTGGCTAAAAAGAAACAACCTACTGAAGGATACATTGAAAGGAGTAGTGAATGGAAGAAAAGTTAGAGCCAGAAGAATACATCGGGTCATAGGCAACATTAAGATAAGTGGATCGTATGGGGAGACTAAAAGGAAGGCTGAAAGTAGGGAAGATTAGAAAATGCTGGGTTTGCAGTGAAAGATCTACGACGCTTGGCAGAAAATTAGGAGTGAAATAAATCGTAGAAACTTTATTACATCAAATCTGACAAGTGTATGTAACTTACTTACTTATTTACTTACTTACTTACTTACTTACTTACAAATGGCTTTAAGGAACCCACAGGTTCATTGCTGCCCTCACATAAGCTCGCCATCGGTCCCTATCCTCTGCAAGATTAATCCACTCACTATCATCATATCCTATTTCTCAAAAATCCATTTTAATATTATTCTCCCATCTACGTCTCGGCCTCCCCAGAGGTCGTTTTCCCTCTGGTCTCCCAACTAACACTCTATATGCACTTCTGGATTCGCCCATACGTGCTACATGCCCTGCTCATCTCAAATGTCTGGATTTAATGTTCCTAATTATGTCAGGTGAAGAATACAATGCGTGCAGTTCTGTGTTGTGTAACTTTCTCCATTCTCCTGTAACTTCATCCCTTTTAGCCCCAAATATTTTCCTAAGCACCTTATTCTCAAACACCCTTAACCTATGTTCCTCTCTCAAAGTGAGAGTCCAAGTTTCACAACCATAAAGAACAACCGGTAATATAACTGTTTTATAAATTCTAACTTTCACATTTTTTGACAGCAGACTAGATGACAAAAGCTTCTCAACCGAATAGTAATAGGCATTTCCTATATTTATTCTGCGTTTAATTTTCTCCCGAGTGTCATTTATATATTTGTTGCTGTTGTTCCAAGATATTTGAAATTTTTCCACCACTTCGAAGGATAAATCTCCAATTTTTATATTTCCATTTCGTAGAATATTCTGGTCATGAGACATAATCATATACTTTATCTTTTCGGGATTTACTTCCAAACCTATCGCTTTACTTGCTTTAAGCAAAATTTCCGTGTTTTCCCTAATTGTTTGTGGATTTTCTCTTAACATGTTGACGTCATCCGCATAGACAAGAAGCTGATGTAATCCGTTCAATTCCAAACCCTCTCCGTTATCATGAACTTTTCTAATGACATTTTCTGGAGAGAAGTTGAAAAGCAAAGGTGATAGTGCATCTTCTTGCTTTAGCCCCAGTGAAGTGGAAAAGCATCAGACAGAAATTGGCCTATACGGACAATGCTATAAGTTTCATTGAGACACATTTTAATTAATCTAGCTAGTTTCTTTGGAATACCAAATTCGATAAGAATATTAGGCTATATAAAACTTCTCTCTTAACCGAGTCAAATGCCTTTTTGAAATCTATGAATAACTGATGTACTATACCCATGTAATGTCAACAAAATAAATGCCTGCAAAAAAGTATTACGCCATAATGCCTATTCAGTGTTGTTCTTCTTAGGCTGATTTAATTATTTGCAACACATATCTAAACGCTTTAAAGTGTGTTACTTCTATGACTATTACGTTTCGTACCAGTCTTGTGGAACGTGCGAACCGGTTGTTATTTCCATAGCAACAGGAGATTGCAGGCACACAAGATGCTCATTATATAAAATGCAGCAAGATGAAATCTGCCCGTTTCATCGGCAGGGTTGGCGGCTGCCTTGATTATCTGACGGGAATCTCACACTACAGGTAACAAAAGCGAATAATGAGGTTACGCCGCGTCCGCAATGCATTCTCCTTCTGTAAGCTTATAGCAAATGTATTTGTTTCTTTTGCGTATTTTCCTTCGAAATGAAGCAAGTTATGGGAAATAATAGAATCTGGAAGACTTCTGAATGTGGTATTCCAGTTCTGTAACCCTGGAAAGAACATAGATCACATAGTGCCGTTATAGTGACAGATAGAACGAAAATTAAATAATTACGTTATTGATATTTTAAAACATCTGCATGAGACTTCTTACACACAACTCTGAAACTCTCTGCCTTACGCCGCCAGGCAGGGTCTGATTTAGGCAGGAGCCTATGGTGCCTCTTCTCAGGACCTCATCATTCTGGGGGCCTCAGAATCCAGGAACAAACTTTTTAAAATGAATTATGCAAATGAAATAGACAACACTGCCAACTGAAAATCAGAACTGAAGAAATAAGTACAGTAAAACCCTATTATCCGTCACCGTATTAACCAATTGGTGGATTATCCGACTGTCTTCCTATCTTGCTCTTTTTGTTTTGCAGAAAAATATGAGTACTGTACATTATTTTAGTACAATTTTTTTTTTTCTACAGAATGTTTTTACAAACCTTTATCCTTACATAGTATGATCTACTCTTCGAGTGATCGTACTGTCTAACTTCTATGCAAAATATCTTCCACAGGTGTCAAAAGAAAACGTGTTTGCTACGAAAACAAAAATGCAAGTAATTGAGTGGTTTGGGAAATGAGAAACTGTCTCATCACAATACGAGATAAGAATTACAACTGTTCGCTATTTAATGAAAAACAAAATATAAAGTGCATCAAATTTGTAAATCTACAGCATGAGACCTCTCCTATTCCTGTCTTTCCACAGACAGCTGTCATAAGGAGTTTCCTTGACTATTAAAAACTCATCGTTGAAAACTAGACTTAAATAGTGAACTTATGATCCTATTTTAGTTTCTCTGTATATTTTATAATTTGTTACAATTATTAGCAAAATAATAAATAAATAAAATAAATCACTATCTAGCGTGTTAAAAGAAAATATCATGGGGAAATGACGAAACTGTATTATGCACTTAGTTTATGAACACCTTTTGTAGTAGGATTATCCGATTTTTTCGAGTAACCGTTCACTCCACCCTTTTCATTGCCACGGATAATAGAGGTTCTATTGTAATTACGAAATGAATTTTTTTTGTTAGGAAACGCAACAAAAATCACTTCATTGTTTTAAGTTTATAGTCTAGTCATAAGTTGATTGCAGAGTTCAATGTGTTCAACATGTAAAATTTGGTTACGATGTACAGTTTATTCAAATTATGACAGTAGGCCTACTTAAATGATTAATAATGAATTCAGCAGCCAAGTCAACAACATTGTCAGTTCCACTGCCTGCTGGATCACATCCTATGGTTGCTTACACTGCCTGCCCAATCAATATTTGTGCTTGAGTAAATGCTAGGTGGCAGGTAGTGACTTTGCATATACTGATAATTAAAGATGAGAGGTTTGTGCGCGGCACGAAAAACACGTTGACTCGACAGGGAGCAAAGGTGGGCAGACAGGTGAACAACTACGACCAGTGCAACCAAACGAAATGCAACTACACGCTATCCTTGTGCCTACCTGCCGTCTTATCATAGCAACACGAAAAGAACACAGTCCAATGCACTGCAGTGGTGAACGGGCGTAGTGAGCAATAATTCAATGACGGAAACTAAGCAAAGAAAGGATGTGAAATTAAATGCTTTGTTACGGAGATACAGCAGTGATATGTTGTGCATCCAAGCAAACACAATTATATGTACAGTATGTAAGTATGAAATTACAATATTTAGGAAGTATTACGTAAAAAGGCACTGTAACAGCAGAAAACATAAAGACAATATTGCACGCGCTTTCAAAGTGGTGATTTCCTCAACATCAAAATCAGTATCAAAAGCAAAGTCAGAATTTGCTAAGGATTTATGTGCGATGATGATTAAAGAAACTATTCCGTTGAGTAAAGTAGACAATCCCCATTTTCGAGGATTTTTGGAAAAAATATACCAAACAGCGCTTTCCGAATCAGACAACGCTCCGTAAAGACTATGTATCTGATTGCTATGAAAATACATTGGCTTATGTTAGAAGATCTGTCAATTGTAACAAAATCTGGGTGTCAATAGATGAAACTACCGATGTAACAGGCAGATTTGTGGCAAACGTAATTGTAGGTGTACTATCAAGAGACGGTCCAGTTAAAATCTTTTTATTGACTGCCGAGGTTTTGGATAAAGTGAATCATAATTCTATTGAAGTCTTGTTTCATAATTCTATGTGTCTTTTATGGCCTCTCGAGGTTAGATATGAAGACGTATTACTGTTCGTTACCAATGCTGCTCCCTGTATGGTGAAGACAGCACATAACGTGCCTTGCTCATGGTCTCAATAGATTGGCTGAGGAGATCCGTGCTATGTTTAGTGGTGTTGACACCTTCATGTCTGCAATGAAGAAAATATTTGTTAAGGCGCCTGCAAGGATACAACAATTTGGAGAAATTGCATCAGGTATTGCCGTTCCACCAAAACCAGTAATTACAAGATGGGGTACCTGGTTAGAGGCTGTCTCATATTATGCAGTAAATTACACTTCAGTTGTAAAAGTGATGCTTTAAGTACCGAAAATGCATCTGCCATTAATATTGCCAAATCTCTTATTTCCTCTAAACTGTTTGAAAATATAACGTTCATACACCAAAATCACGGAACGATACCGGAAAGCATAACATAGTTAGAAACATCTGGTTTGGAAATATCCAAGGGCATGGCAATAATAGAAGAGGCGTCAGAAAAAATCAAGAAAAGACCTCCAGGACTTTGCACACAGAGAATAAAGAATAAATGGCAAAACATTCTACAGAAAAATAAGGGCTATTTAACAATTTGTAACATGCCGAAGAATGCAAAATCATCAGACCATAGGATGGTATACCTGACATATGTACCGTTAACGTCCTGTGACATTGAAAGAAGCTTTTCGCAGTTCAAAAACTGTTATGAGTGATCGACGACGACGTTTGACATTCGATACTTTAAGAATGTCTGTAATAGTGCAGTGCAATTCGGCTTGTGATGGCTCTGAAGCTTTGGATGAATAATAAAGGCAAGTTTCTTCTTCTAACTATACTAATATTTCAACATATTCCTCATATTTGTATATTGTCATTTGCTAGACCTTAACGGAGTGTTGCATTTGTCATTTTCAAACTGTACGCATCGCGTGGTTTGTTTACGTCGGAAGGGAACACAGGCACTGCTCATACAGCTATATAACGTCTATGTACACGCAACCTGACGACAAACCATACAAATTCGTCATTTTTACTGATAATGTTAATAATAGTGGGCACTGCCTGCCACCTAGCGGAAAAATAAGCTTTGATTGAGCAGGCAGTTTACGCAGCTACAGGATGCGATCCAGCAGGCAGTGTTCAGTTCTCATTGTATTGAATGTTAAACCATGTACCTAGTGCTTGTGTTCCTTGCAGCTTATCTAATTTCTGTTGGTGTTTTAGGACCATTATCGGTGTGTAGTGGTACTGTTAAAGTGTTTTATAGGAATGTCCCTAATTAAAAATGAAATTCCCAGGCAAATTTGAGTTAGAAACCAATAAAGGAAATCGGAAAACTATTGAAATTCAACAACAGGAAAAACAACGCTGATCATTGAGCAAGTAGCCTATGTTCGGTTCATATGTTACTAGCAGTAACTCCTTTACCCACAGAGAGCTACAGTTTCAAAAATTAATGTTTTAACACAGACTAATGAAGATTTTGGCATACAGAGACAACAATCCGCCAGAGCTACTAAATTATGGAGAGCCATTTTTTTTTTTTTTTTTGTATAAGTCAAAGCCAGAACTTAGGAAAAATGAACATTCCTTTCAAACTCCTAAATTACTGCACTAGAGGAAACAAGGGACAATACCGTTACTACAACAAATGCAATCAGCTCTGGTCCTGTCTTGTGGCTACACATAATCACTGATACCTCATGGGACCACTTTATTTTTAATTCTTCTCCTCAAAGTAGAGAATTAATTAAAATCTCTGTGAAAGAGGATAGGTGACAGAATTTAAGTAAAATAAGATAGGCCTAGTTATATTTGAAAAGAAGGAGCCTCATACAGAAAATTAAGCTCCGGGCCTCTGAAATTGAAAATCAGGCCCTGCCGCCAGGACAAAATCCCTAGAATGAATGTAAACTAAGACGTCTCTAGCGGCAATATACATAATAACAATTCTCTCTTGACTCTTAAAAAAAAAGTCCCTGCACGTAATGTGTCTACGAAAATGTTCAATATTGAATTATTAGTGCAAATTTGCTAACTAAATTCACAGGAAAGCTCTACAAGATGTAAGTAAACTTTACGAAAATGATTACCATTTCATTTTTTCCCGAATGAATACACTAATTTGTAAACTTTTCTACACTTGATTAAAAATACTTTGTGATTGCACCGGAAATATGTTCACAGAAGTTACGGTACCACTGTTGCCTATAGCAATAAAATATCACGTCCGTTCTGAGTTTTGACGAAGAGGCGATGTTGCTAGTTCATTTTGCGAACCCAGCCACACTTGTTCACATTTATGCAGTATCTACTTGTCTTACGCAGAACAGTTCCTAGCTAACGTAAACAAATTTGTTCTGTTTTGTTACATGTTATTCTTGGTGCTGTTGTATTTTAATTCGCTATTAAATCTATTTCTTTCGTTGTTATTATTTTATTATTTTATAACTTGTATTTATTCTGTGGAACATAAGTTAAGGGTGTTTGAGAATTAGGTGTTTATGAAAATATTTGGAGCTAAGAGGGATGATGTTAGAGGAGAATGGAGAAAGTTACATAAAACAGAACTGCATGTGTTTTATTCCTCACCTGACATAATTAGGAACATTAAATCCAGACGTTTGAGATGGGAAGGGCATGTAGCACGTATGGGCAAATCCAGAAATGCATATAGAGTCTTAGTTGGGAGGCCGGAGGGAATAAGACCTTCGTGGTGGCCGAGATGTAGATGGGAGGAAAATATTAAAATGAATTTGAGGGACGTGGGATATGATGGTAGGGACTGGATTAATCTTGCTCAGGATAGGCACTGATGGCGGGCTTATGTGAGGGCGGCAATGAACCTCCAGGTTCGTTAAAAGCCATAAGTAAGTATTTATTCTGTAATTTTGTTCTCGCGGCATGACGTTTGTTTAGTTTCGAAACATATCGACAGAATGCGCGCTTCAAGTACCGGAATATAGTGAACAGTCACTGTATACCGGAAGAGAGTGAAATGTATGGCGTTCTCACAATGTATCAGTTGACGATCGGAAAGTATTTTTAATCCAAGTATAAGCTGGGCACATGTAGAATTACGAAACCGTCAAAAGTTGCATTGTTATAGCGATCGTATTTAAATATGAACAAATGAAATTAGACCTAAGTCTACAATATCTATATACATATTTAATTTGAACTTGGGATGAACATTTTAAGAAAACTTCAAATCTCTGATGTTATTTTGTGATGTCTCAATCGAAAGCCATTAACGTCATGTTTGCGGGAAAAACATAACTTTGTTAAAATTATGAAATTTTGATGTTATATTGTTCAATAACTGAAAATAATGATACTCGGTAACAATCGCTAAAACTTTACAATACAATCGACCGATTTGTTGTTTCACGGAATATACATTTCAGATTTTTTTCTTGTTTAGTTTATATTGCATGGGATATACGTTTGAGATTGTAGCCTTCATTTGGTAGAAAATTGTAGATGAAGTGCGTTGTGTGAAAATGTTAATGGTGGAAGAAAAGGTCTTGTGATTCTTATTGCGTTGGAAAGCGAGCCTTTCAAAATGAGTGACCCGTGGCCGTCTAAGGAAACGTGGTAGGACTTACAGAAATATTATTGTTACAAGTTATAAAAGACTGGTATCTACACAGGATTGTTTCCGATCTCTGATAACGAATTTGAATATCATGTGCGTCAGGAGTCATACGTCAGCTGAACTGCGGCGCGAGGTGACAGACCAGTAGTGAGTGAGCTCATAGTCAGAGTGCACGGCGACTCACAGCAGAAATTCACAAGAAAATCGAGCATTTTTGGGAGGGGTACATTACGACCCTTTCCAATGCCAAGTACAGTTAAGTGAAAATAAAAGAAGCCTGCAATAAACGAGGTTTCGTTATTTCCAAGAAAGGCATCTTCTATGTACTTAATAATATTGGTAAAGCTCGAATGGAATTAATTTGTATCATCTCTGGGGTGCGGCTACTTGTGACAAGGGGGGTGGATTTCCTTGTTTTTTCCAATCTGGAATTAATCCCATCCGAGCTTAGCCAGTCTTATTAGGTACATACAAGACGCCTTTCTTGGAAATAACGAAACCACGTTTTTTGCAGGTTCCAATGATTTTCACGTAACTGTACTTGGCATTGGAAAGGGTTGTTATGTACCTCTCCCAAAAAGGCTCGATTTTCTTGGGCATTGCTACTGTGATACACGCGCACTCTGATTATGAAATCACTCACTACTGGTCTGTCATCTCTCACCGCAATTCGGCTGTCGGTGTGATTCCTGACGCACATGACGTCATTCAAATTCGTTATCAGAGATCGGAAACAAGCCTGTACGTACTACTTAGGAATTAAGACATCCTCTTTGGGTATATTTTGGAGATATCTATAGTTTTCGAAGTAGGTCTTCCCTATAGAACTGTAACTTATTAAGTGTGAATGTAATGAAATATATCATCATGAGATCACACTTATTTATATTGCCGAGGTTTATGATATGTTTCCACAATTATTTGACATCGTTACATGTTTATCATTGAATACTAAATATGGGCACATTTTTTGTGTGCAGTCCACAGAATATTCAACAGTTTCATCCTCCTCGTCCCTTATTTATAACGGATCTAACAAAGGTCTTCAAACCCTCACCGATCTTTCCATCTATTCCAAGTGTTGTAAAGTAATTTACCAATTACAAAAGAGAAGGCGGATACCTTTGTCGGCGAAAGAGAACCTAAGTTATTGAAGCGCGCACCGACTTAGGATCCACTGGAGAAGCGAGATAACTTCTGTAAAGTGAATTACTAGTAATTTCAACAATTTGACTATATATTAAATATTTAACTTCAAGGATAAATATATACAGTATAAAGAATGTGTAAAAAACGTGGTGAGTTTATAATAATACTAATTAAAGATGTAGAATTCTTGAAATTTTTAATACTGCACTAGAAAAGAAACGATAGGTTCAACTTATGGTTTAAAATTTCAGATTCATGAATTCTATTAATTAACTACAAGTTTTTTTTTTCTTTCTCCGTAATCAAATAGTTGCTATACATATAATTATTTCCGAGCCCAGTCAAAAGCAAAAAAGTTTAAGGAATACAAAATACTTCGGATAGTTACCACTGTGTAGGAAATTGAAGAGGTGGATTCCAAACTACTTACGTCCACATGACAAGTTATGACAAAGATGACAAGAACTGATAAAATAAAATTGACGTCCTTAGATTCGTTTGAAAAAACATATGCAGACAATAAGTCAAGAATTAGGATAGTTTGTTAAATTAACTTACACAGTTATATATGGGCTTGAAAAGGATAAATTAAAACGTGAATAAAGCAAGTAAAATTAAAAAAATAGACTTAAAACACTTTGAAATCCACCTCTTCAATTAAGCTAGGAGACCCGCGATGTAGATTCACGGCGTGAAAAGGAATTCTGTCCCCGGATGCAATGTTTCAGATAAAATATATAAATGTTCATGAAAAAAAAAGTAATTTTGCGAGTCATCATAATGCCTAATATCTGCTTTATGGTATCTAATGTATTTCCGCACTACATAAATTAATTAATTAACCATAGTGGTGATGTCTCAGAGCACAATAGTATTTTCATTTACTATTTTTAGACATCTACCTAAAGATTAATTTTTGGTCCTACAGAATATATATCTGTTGTGGTAACAATGATTATTAGAGGATAAAAATTCGCTCCGACGCTGGGGATCGAACCCGGGTCCTTGGTTCTATTGGTTCTACGTACCAAGTGCTCCAACCAATGAACTACGCCGAAGTTCAATCCACAGCACCAGATCGAATCCCCCTCATCTAGTAATCATTGTTACCATAACAGATCTATTTTTCGCCCAACAGTGCATATTACTGTGGAATCCCGGCCACCAAGTCACTCAATTGAGTGCGCTCCTTGTATAATGGCAGTTGACTTAATATATGTCAACATATATGTCGAACTTGGAGTCAGGCCACAAAGGGAAAAACACTAGAGGAGGGGCATTCGATCCGGTGCTGTGAATTGAACTTCGGCGTAGCTCAATGGTTACAACACTTGGTACATAGAACCAAGAAAAATTTTTCTCCTCTAATAATCATTATTTCTAGACGTGTTAACCAAGTAAACGATTAACCAGTCGATTAACCAACCAAGTGACTAACCAGTCGATCAGCCAAGTGACTAACTAGTCAATCTATCAATCGACTAAACAGTCAACTAACCAACCGATTAAAGAGTCAATCAACCAACCGATTAAACAGTCAATCAACCAAATTAAAATCTACCAACAAAGCAACCCAAGAAAGATCAAACTAACAACTAATCGACTCATATGTTGATCAAACAACAAATAAACCAACCAAACGACCAACGAAAAAATCGACAAAGAAAGAACCAAGCCTTACCCAATTCACTAAATAACCAACCAACGTTGGTAAGATCAACCAATCAAAAAGTAACAGAATAAACAGTTGGCCTATCGACAGATCGATCTCATAACGTACAATAACATAGAACAATTTTATTCATTGTCCACCTACTTAAAATATGATAATCTAAAGAGAAAATATGTTATATTGATTAAAGTGATGGTCGCAGTTTTCATGGTGGTAGTTGTTTAGTGATGGTGGTGGTGGTGATGATGATGATGATGATGATGAGGATGATGATGATGATGTAGGAGAACAATAAAATTTATAAACTTGCCAAGTTTTATGTGAAACTAATAGCTGTACAGACTATTTACTATTTCGTGAAATTAAATGCTTCCATGTACTATTCCTCTAAATGCGTCCATATTAAGTTCTTTCATATCAGCGCAAAATAACGGATGCTTACGGAAAAGAGAGGACGACTTCTGCGAGAACATTGAGAACATTGATGGTGATGCTGATGATATTAAGTTCGTTAAGCTTCTGTAATGTATACAGTGTGAATCTAAATTCAACCGACAAATTTCCAGGAGTTACAGAGTACAACCAACTAAACAATTAGAGATAAGAAACCAATGGTCAGAAACCAAATGTTCACAAGATATAGAATGTTAATTATTTTTGTTTGAAAACTAATTTATTCCTTATCACCTTACTCATAACTTTACTTGTAACACAATCATAATTATTTTAAGAAACCATAATTAGTTTAAAAAAAAATCAAATTTATACTGTAGAATTGTAGGCCTACATTCAAAAAAAAAAAAACATAGTTGTAAATGCATAATAATCTAACAAAATTAAATTACTGCAGATTTTGTTCAAAATGTGATTATCCTCATTCGATACAGTCTTCGCACCTCATAAATATTGATCACCTGACCATCGCAAATATCTCAGGAATTTTGTCCCATGCCACTAGATCTGCAGCTGCAGCAACTGGAGTGCGATAAACTTTGGTCTTCATTTAACCCCACACAAAAAAGTCTAAGTCTAAGTCAGGTGACCTACCTGGCCAGAATATCGGACTACCACGCCCAATCCATCTATCACGACGAGCATTGTCAAGGTGCCTACGTACGTCAGACTGTAAATATGCTGCAATGTTTGAATAGTGGACTGAGTTGAGGTCCTAGAGGAAGTAATTTTGTTATCGGATTCTTCACTTTCGCGTCATTATTCTAAGAAACAAAGGGTTTCCGACAGGCTGTTTGTTACCTCAGAGTACTTTATATGTCTCCTACAAGTCAACACTGTTTGTCGGTTGAATTAAGATATACCCCTATATGATCATTAGAACTGATATGTATTTTATGCTCGACCATGCCGAAATGTAGTAATTATACACCTGGTAGCACTCCTTTAATGCATGTCATTAAAGTACACCTATTCATTAAAGTTCAGGTTTTCGATTATTCTCGGATATGCAATCCAAAGACAACTAGCGAAACGTCACGGAGGCTGGAAATCCAATATTGTCGCAGAAGGTTATGTTCTGTTACTATAATAATTAGCGTTAATTGTAAATAATATTCAAATAAATTCAATTTGTCATCTCGTTTTCCAATATCGAATTAAATTTCAAGGTTATATCAAGATTAACGTTTATCTTACTCTCTAGATTATATCAAGGTCGTCGACATTCGTTTCCCAGAAAAAATCAATACTTTCGCGTCTGCGCACATCTCACAATTTATGAGGTAGGCTATTGCACTCACTCACATAACAATAACATGAATGGGGTTTAAAAAAAAAAGGCGCATCAGCTACTATGGCTATTTGCGCCCTTATCTAAAATCATTCACTAAACACGAGCACAGTACAATAACCAGAATGCTTAAAAGAACTAAAAAGCGTTGTCACGGTTAAAACGAGGCAACATGAATACTTATGAATAATTTCAAGTTAGAAATATGATCGAGCATAAAAGGTCGTATAAAACTTGCCTATAATGGTAATTAAGACGCTCGTATGAAAATTATGAAACGAGCTTGCGCTCGTTTCATAAACATCCTCGCGTCTTAATTACTACCATTATAGGCTCGTTGCATAATGTACTATTTATTCATCTCAGGTGTTTAATTTATTTTGCGGCGTATTTGCAACTTGTATTATTTGTACATATTTCTGAGACATATTTTTATTCAACGTGAAGTTTAAGAAGCTTTTTTATTATAATGAAAGTACTTGACTTATTTTCCTGGAAATTTGTGGACCAACCATATTGCAATCCGGACAGTCCGAGAGTGTTTTGTTGTCTGCAAGTTCGACAGTGACAAGCGTTAAAGAGTCACTTCAGTCACAAGAGCCAGATGTATCTGAACAAATACGAAATCTTAAGCTTTTTTGCTACAAGTAAGTCAATGTTACTGATAATTTTGCTGAAAAGTTGAGTCAAGCGTGCGGAATTATGTAAAGAATATAATTAATATATTATAATACAGCAGAACGGTACTTATATTCGTTTTGTACGCGTCTGGTAGTTAATTCGAAGCCATATATAAGGTTTTCTTTAGAACACCGATCACACTCGATCGCGGGAAAGTGGCAAAAAAATTTTACACAACAAGACAAACACATAAAATATTAAAAATTCACGTACCGAGAGATCAATTTATTGCATTCTGAGAACAGTTGTATTTATCTTTAATGGCACTTTAAGGAACTACTACAAGAATCACATACTTACTGTATGATAGGTCAGAATTTCCCGTAAAGGCTGAAAGCAGTTGTGCATTACGGTATCTAAATTTATTGCATAGCAATATGTCTACAAATTTTGCTCAGCTTTTTGTGCATTTGTCGATAATGACAACCGTGCGAACGTGTTCGAGTACCGAGAACAGTTGTCGCTTGCGTTGTTCGTGTTGTGCTCTACAAGCTCATGTTTCGTCCACTTTAATTAAAATCACTAATAAAACCAGCTCATAGGAGAAACTAGTTCCACTCGTATTTAAAATGCTTGACATCTCTTTGCTAGTAAAAAGGAGCGGTTCGCTATACATCCTGCATATATGCATAAGTCAAGTCGGTGCAAACCAGATTTGAATCACGATTCCCACGAATTGCAAACAACTACTTCTATCATATTGATTATCTCTAGGAATGCAAACTGTAAACTGCACAGCATTACTATTGTTATTATAATTATTTATTGACTGCAGATGCCGTTGCATTATCGCATGGAGAAACAATGGCTAATTCAGAAAACCCACAGCAACGAAGAAATCCTTAATATTATTTATTAACCATGATATTTTACATATTTCCTCGAAGTTCAATGTAGATCCAGTATATTGTTGATGGAACCTTTTTTTCGTCTGTCCTTTTTATCCGGTTCTTTAATGACGCTCTATCAACTACCGGATTATTTAACATTGATACATGCCGATCCGGAGTTGTGCTCGGGCGTGGGTTTGGTTCCCGCTTCGTTCATTACCTGATTGTGCTTTTTTCCGAGGTTATCCCCAAACATAAGGCGAATGTCAGGTTATATATGGCGAATCTCGGCCTCATTTCGCCAAATACCATCTCGCGATCACCAATCCCATCGATGCTAAATAACCTAGTAGTTGATACTGCGTCGTTAAATAACCAAGTAAAAAAACATCGATAGAATTAGTGATAGCGAGGTGGTATTAGTGAGATGAGGCCGAGGGTTCGTCATAGATTACCTGACATTCAGCCTACAGTTGAGAAAAACGACGGAAAACCCCAACCAGGTAATCAGCAGGCAGCGCATTTTAGTTCCCAAACAAGTTAGGAAAGTTATCGGTTAGCATATCCTGGAGTTTCAGGGTTCAAACTCTAACCTTAAATCCTTATGTCAGGACGCTACGAAAGGTAAAACCTAGTTCGGCCACGTAATAATAATAATAATAATAATAATAATAATAATAATAATAATAATAATAATACTAATAATACTAATAATTACGTACTTAAAAATGGCTTTTAAAGAAACCCGGAGGATCATTGGCGCCCTCACATAAGCCCGCCATCGGTCTCTATCCCCTGCAAGATTAATCCACTCTCTATCATCATATCCCATCTCCCTAAAATCCATTTTAATATTATCCTCCCATCTTCGTCTTGGCGTCCCCAAGGGTCTTATTCCCTCCGGCCTTCCAACTAACAGTCTATATGCATTTCTGGATTCAAACCATACGTGCTAAATGCCCTGCCCATCTCAAACGTCTGGATTTAATGTCCCTAATTATGTCAGGTGAAGAATACAATGCGTCCAGTTCTCCGTTGTGTAACTTTCTCCATTCTCCTATAACTACATCCCTTTAGCCCCAAATATTTTCCTCAGCAATTTAGATATGACTATCATTACTATTATTATTATTATTATTATTATTATTATTATTATTATTATTACATAATTATTTTATTGGTGTTGTGAAGACGAAAAGAATTGTCATTGTATTATATTAATTATGTATTATATTGTCTTGTATTTGTAGTATTGTATTGCTTTGAATTGTATTGTATTGTATTAGTTATGTTATATTCATAGCACTGTAGTAATTTTTTATCATACTGGTTGAGTGGAAGAGAAGGCAGAATGGCCTTAACTCTTCCAGTTAAAATAAACCATTATTATTATTATTATTATTATTATTATTATTATTATTATTATTATTATTCTCAAAGACCCTTAATCTCTGTTCCTCTCTCAAAGTGAGAGTCCAAGTTTCACAACCATACAGAACAAATGGTAATGTAACTGTTTTATAAATTCTAACTTCCAAATTTTTTTGACAGCTGACTAGATAACAAAAGCTTCTCAACCAAATAATAACAGACATTTCCCATATTTATTCTGCGTTTAATTTCCTCTCTAGTGTCATTCATATTTGTTACTGTTGCTCCAAGATATTTGAATTTTTCCACCTCTTCGAAGAATAAATCTCCAATTTTTATATTTTCATTTCGTACAATACCAAGTAAAAAAAATCGATAGAATTGGTGATAGTGAGATGGTATTAGGTGAGATGAGGCCCAGGGTTCATCATAGATTACCTGACATTCAGCTTACAGTTGAAAAAAATTCGGAAAAACCAACCAGGTAATCAGCCCAAGCGGGAATCGAACCTACGTACGATTGCAAGCCCGGATCAGCAGGCAAACGCGGTACTGTGTGAGCTACACCGGTGGGAAAGAATATGATCTTAAAATCTCCTATAGTTACGAAAGCAAATGACATTTCTAGATGATAACCACCTCAGATGCAAAATTGCTATAACTGAGAGGTGACCAATTTTTATTAGGGGTACTTAACTTTTAATATTTTCTTCTGCCAAAATGAAGAATTGACTATTGAAATACATTCCAAAAAATGTATGGAATTAAGAAGAAAAACATTAGATCAAACGTGGATGCAAAGCACATAACTGTAGAAAGTAATGGCAGTGTCTGTACTGACATACAGATGTGAAAATTGGACTTTAAGCTTATAAAGGAAACATAGAAATGTCTGAAATGAGATTTTTAAGATCACTAGCTGACTAAACCATTCATTCATGGTGTTGTGCCCAAGGCAGGTCTTAGACTGGAAACCCAGCATTCTCTATTATGGACCACAAAAGAGCTTGGAATACCAAACTTATAGGGAAATATAGAAAGAGAAAGAAAGAATTGATATGAGCATCTCTAAAGAATGCCAAAAAATAAAGTTCCAAAAGCACTTACATGTTGTAAATAGTAGGTTTCAAGGCTAAGGGACAATCCATCTCCAGATACAGTAGTAAGAACAAAATCTCTCTTGAAGTCGGAACACGTCAAAAGGCTTAATCCTTGACGAAGAAGAAGAAGAAGAAGAAGGCAAAACCATACATGAATCGTACTGAAAGTCTTGTGTTAGTTATTATTCAGGCACTAATAACTTATTGTCAAGGATTATGGATAAACATTACATTTAACAGGAAGGCTTACTATTTTATACAGGGTAGAAGTGAAATAATCCTGCCAGGGGCGTACACAAAGGGGGTTACCGGATTTAAACCCCCCCTTGAACTTAAAAAAAAGTATGTATTTAGATTCGAGTATTTTTAATCCATATTCGTTTTCCCTTCTCTAATTTTTTAACAAAATCTACATCGACATAAAGGATAGTTCTCCTACCCCTCCTTCAATATAATCCCTGTGCTTGGTGCTGCGGCACGTTCGAATTATAACAATGCTATCTTTATTATAGGAGACCTACCGCGTAGTACCGACCTTGCAATAAAATGAAGCCGACACAATATAAAATTTAACTTGTTTGTTAAAAATTGGATGGCTGTGAAAAAGTTACGCTTCAAAAATTATAGAAGGATATTCGTGATTAAGTTCTAAAAGAACATAGTATATATTATTAATAAATATACCGTAAAATATTAATATAATAATAATAATAATAATAATAATAATGAAACCGGTAATAATAGTAATACAGAAAATTTCAAATATCGATCATGTAAATTGTAAACAACTTTAATAATGAGACTCCCCTTTACAAAATTCTTCGTACGTTACTGA
This sequence comes from Periplaneta americana, assembly GCF_040183065.1. Classification (NCBI taxonomy): domain Eukaryota; kingdom Metazoa; phylum Arthropoda; class Insecta; order Blattodea; family Blattidae; genus Periplaneta; species Periplaneta americana. The sequence goes on along the minus strand of NC_091123.1, from coordinate 78,258,334 downwards.
ATCCTGCAGATTGAAAGAGACGATAGGGTACACTTAAATATTAAACAAATAGAAAACCTATAGGCCTATTACGTTTTGTGATTAAATTCACGGTTAATTAGAAAATTAAGTTGGAAGTTTCAGCAGTCTGGCAACATCGCTGCTAACATTGCAATCATTCTTCTCGTAATATAAATGTAACGAACTCAGGTCTGTCTCGCTACGCGAACCTCTCTCTCTCTCTCTCTCTGACTACAACGCTGCAATCTAGTTGCATCGTTCAGTGACTTGAAATTAGTAGTTTTTAAATTCAATTTACACGAAAACCGTACACGCTATTGAAATACGCTTATTTTTAACTGAAACCAAAAAGAGGTATATTACTGTTAATAATAAAATTGAATTAAATAATCCAGTTAAAGAAATGTGTAGAACAAGTAAAAGCTGCTAACTTATTACTTTAGCTGTTAAACTCTCTTTACATTTCTAATTTATATAGTTTAATAATACCAAAACACTACATTTTCACTGTAGAAATAAAGAAAACTTTTATAAATAGGCCTAATACTTAAAGATTCTATAAATCTCACATTGACCCAGATAAGACTGACGTCCTATATATAGGACCCGGAGGTTTTATTTTTTTTAACATTGCTGTGTAAGATTTTCATAGTGGGCAATCATGATACCATAATCCTTATGTGTTATAAATTGCCTCCAATTTTTTTTCTTATATTTAGTCTGTCATAGTCAATGTTATTATCATATTTGTGTGAAACGTCCGGTGTCCTATATGTAGGACGTCAGTCTTATCTGGGTTAACAGGGGCTATTGGAGCAATAGTAACAATAACAGGCATAATTAAATGATTTCACCAATATAATCAAGAATTATTAACAGAGGGTTAAATGGACGGAGTTACACAATAAGAGACGAAGCGCCAAAAACCTGTTTCGAGATATTGGCATTGAAATAAATCTGCTTTTTTTTATAAAACATTTTATGCAAGAAGTATTATAACATTCATACTGTTACAAAAAAATAACACAAATAATACCAAAAAAGGCTAACCGATTTTTGATAAGAGACCAGCAATTGAATTAATATTTCAAAGCAAAATAAATAAATGAATTTTATGCAATAAACGAATTTTTGCTTATAAATAGCAGCAAAATTCAGATATCGCATTCTTGATTTTTTCCGAGTTAAATTAGCCTGCCATCAACAGATTTGTGCAAATATCTCTTCTTTTTTTTTTTTTTTTTTTTTTTCAAATTGTCTGTTGGTCTATTATTGCGTAACTCCGCCCAAATAATTCTTTATTAGATTTTCTATCGATATGGACAAAAATCATGATTCTTCTTGTGATGAAGTTTGTTGGAATAACTTCTATTGGAGTGCGTTGTGGTGCGTTAGTAAAAGACCTAAGTCCTTTAAACAAGGGCTGTCAATACTTAAGTTTATTAATCAGTCTTGAAATACAAGGCGTAATAGAAGTGATGAAATGAAGATGACGATGATTACTCGTAGCCACGTGGGCCACTCGTCGCCCTCCTCCGCACTTCTGCTCACTATAGAGCTACATTATAGTAATGATTGAAAGTCTCCAATGATCACCGCGCCTTTTTATGGCCTGCCCATAGTGACGCTACGGTGACCTTTGAAGTATGCGTGATCGCCTCTACTCGGCTTGGCGTCCCCACGCTATAACCAGTGCAATGACCTGATTCTGGACTTTGAAAGATAAGCCCTTAGTTATCAATCTTAGTACATACATGACTCAGTAATTATCGGTCACATCTACACGAGTTATGAGGATGGTATACATTTTAGACTTACAATGTTAACAATGTTACTCTTAACTTTAATTACAATCATACCAATTATAATTATACCAATCACAAGCATACCAATTATAATCATATCAATTACAAGCATACCAATTATAATCATATCAATTACAATCATACCAAGTATGTCCCTACAATAAGTGGCGCTTATCACATACTTGAAATAGTTATCGAATAAGAGTGTGTTAAAATTTGGAAGAAAACGAAACATTTTTTTCTGAGGAAACTATGAATTTTCCACCAATATATTAGGACACTTTTTTGTTACATACAACATAAGCTACAATTAATAGTTCATAGTATTTTGTTGTTTAATTCGTAAATAACTCTTGTATACATGTAACTCTCATCTAAATCAAATTGTTGAATTCTTTGTAAGTTCATGCATATGTATATACACTTTTTGCTGGTTGTGTGGAAGAGAAGGCCTTACGGCCTTAACTCTGCCAGCTAAAATAAATCATTATTATTATTATTATTATTATTATTATTATTATTATTATTATTATTATTATTATTATAAGCTATTCGCTCTGAAAATCTGCAGAGTTATTTCACTTCCACCCTGTATATAAATTCAGATGATGAAGTTTCGCAGGAAGTATTTCACAACATTTGGTATGTAACTTCTCGATATTGGCATTAATTTTAATGAGTAATGTTAACTGGTTGGAATCCTGTTACAGAACGCGCTTATGAATAGTCTCCATGGTAACAAGTTCAATGCATATTTTCCCATGAATAAAATATCTTGGAATTGGAATGCAAAAAACGAGAGAAGCGTAGTTACCTAAGCAGGCCGTGCATTTCTGCTAGACGTATTTTCCGAGCTGTTCTCATGTAGGAATGTTGCTTTATAATTATCGATACACGCTTAGCATTTATTAGTGCGTCCACGTCACCGCATCCTGGAAGTGAGCAGAGGTATAGAAACACCCAAAAATGAAACTACAAGGCCGGTCTACATTCGCACTTCCTTTGTCTAGGTCAAAATACCTTATTTTAAATCATTTCAACAAAATCCTCTCTCTCTTAAAGTCACTTTTCACTAATTCTATGAATTGCACAAAAGGGAAGTTCATCAATCAACAACATGACAAGCTACCTATAATTTCGGATATCCTCTTAAAATAATTTCCATAGAGAGAATCGTTTTCTCTTTGTTGCAGCAATGCTTGATATTATAAATGGTATCCTCATCAATGGTTTCCTGGCTCCGAAGCAAATTAGGGCATCTAGGAATAATATGAAAGTTGCGGCGTACCGCATACTTGTGGTAAAATGAAGGCATGTGAAGACGTGGAACGTCCCAGCTACCTAGACGCTCCCGCTGTGTGGCGAACCTGGGACCTGTCATCCCAACTACACATTACGCGTGATGGATGGGGCTACAGTAATTTGCAAAGGATAAGGGGTCGAAGTGGCGCCAGGGTGAGTTTTAAGCCATTTTCTCCCTTCCCTTTTACATTAACCGCTGCGAATTTAGTAAACAGGGGAAACGTATTAGAATTGTAGAAAACAAAGGAGATAAATATAGAGAAGAAATTGGGTCTTTTAAAAGCATGCTGAGATTAATTTAACATCTCCGACGCTTGAAAATCGCTACCGTAGTTTCTTAAGCTTAATTGACTAAGCAGAGAGACGACCCTTCATGGTCTTCCAATGATACGAACCGGATAATAGACCCTATGAGTAGCTGCGAAATATCTGAAATGCTGAATCTCAAAATGCAGTTGTTGTATAGTCAACTGTCTGAAGACAGGTTTGAACCTCATAAGTGACACCAATAAAGCATCACTCATGAGGCAAGTAAGCCTACCCAATTAAAATGTAGTTAAAATTTTCAAATTCTTCTCACAGCCAAATTGAAAGAAAACCCCTAAACCTAATAAAATATAACGTAGAGCAGTGGTTCGCAAAATTTTTTGAAGGCTGGATGCACTTTCGGGCGAGACTTTTGTTTGCGATCCCCACTATCGTATTGCTAGTAAAATCATTTGGAAATGTAAATCCCTGTAAAATCGAAAACAACTATAATTTCTTTCAAAACTAGTGAACACCACTCAACAACCGACAAAAATAGAAGTATATGGTGTAACAATGACATGAATTAAGACGCATACACCATATGAAGGGTTCAGAGCCATAGTGGGCCAAGCGCCATTTATTAAAAACGGAGAAAGCAAGGTTAAAGTTAAGTGAATACCATAATTTAATGAAGATTGACATATCATTTATTGTTTATTGTTAGTAAAATAACATGTACAAAAATACAGTCTTAATTCTTCCCTGAAGGAGTAAAAACTCATGTTCAGGGAGTTATCTAAACACATACTTAACACAAAGATAATTATTTGACACAAAGTGGATCAAGAAAAAAAAATTATAAGAATAAATTAATTTTAAAAATACAATATCAATTTTAACAATTTAAATCACACAAACACATACACATATTAAATCAACATATATTCTTTAACAATTAAATTCCTAACGCTATTTTTGAAATTTCTGATACCAAAATTTTTCAAATTTGGGTATTTTTCAATTATTTTATTATATAACCTTGGACCAAAGTAGGTAAGAGCTGTGCTTGTGAAACACTTTGGTTCCTCTAGTCGTATAAAATCGGATCTTTTAGTTCCATATTTATGATGATAAAATTTGAATTTATTAAGATTTTTATGTATGAAGTTTAATAAGGCAATATAATAAATCTGTTAAATTTTCAAAACATTAAAATCAGTGAACAAATGCTCGGAGGAGTAATCAATTGGTTTATTAAGGCATATTTCTGAATAAGAATTAGCGGAGTGAGATTAGAATTACAAGCATTTCTCCATCCTAAAATTCCATATTGGAGAATGGATTGAAATAAAACTAAATAAATGAGACGTAAAATATTAACTGGTAAGTATGACCGAAGTATAACAAAGATATAAATTGTTTTACGTAATCTATTGCATAAATATGTAATATGTTTATTCCATCGTAAGTGTTGGTCGATTGTAATGCCTAAATACTTAACTTCTGAGGATTCGGTTAATATGGGACATTCACAATTTTGAGAAGAACAATCAGAATGATGAATTTTAAGCCTAAAAGAATATTGAGGAGATTTAAGACCAATTAAGTTTTAATGTGTATACTTTATTTTACTTGCTATATGTTTCCATTGAATTATGGTAATAACTTCATTTTAACCCTTGTTTTCTACGGTTTTAGTAAATGGCGGTTGACCCACTATGGTTCTGAACCCTTCATATTTTCTAGTACTTCAAACTATATATAACATTCAGAAAACAAGTGACCAAGAGATTAATACTTCTCATTTTCCAAATTTAACAGAGGTGCTTGAATATTCTTCATCTGAAAATAATGAAGAGTTCGTGCAAACTTTAGTGATTTTCAGATTGGAATTTGAATCAAAGTATATTTGGTACACCGTATTCAATTCGTGTAGATAACATTGTTTCAGAACTACGCTTATTCATGTACAATGTAATAGGGAACTAGATTGACAATATACACAGTGGGCCAAAAAAAGCCACAACATTTAAATGGTTATATTCCAGTAGCTAATGATTTCACTTGAAAGTTTATTTCACAGGCAAATTTCACAGTCTTTGTAGACCGGGAAAGTACTCTAATATTTAATTTTTTACCATTTATGAACCATTATTTTATTATTTTTTGTAAGGCAGTGCAAAATCGATCGTTTATACCGAACTAAGCAGTATGGTCTTATGAGTTCAGCAGGCCAAGCCGTTTGTTGTACTATCATCATTTTGTTTTCTTTCGTTTTGAGTTCTCATTTTGTGAATAATGGGTCGCTTAACGAACGAAGACAAGATTTTCATTAAACATTTGCACCATTATGATAATTTATCTGCCCGTCAAATTGTAAGGAACTACGCTCAGCGAGAATGGTCTGTTTCAAGTGTACAACGATTGATTAGCAAGATACGAACATGATATCCCCCCTGAGAGATTATTGCGTGAAAGATCGCATTTCTCAGATTCTCTGACTGTTTCCGCTGGAGTTTCAAACGAGATCTTAATCCTAAGGACTATTTTGTTTGAAGTCAACTACAAAAAGCAGTTTACTACAAAACAAGAATTCGTAATATTGAATATTTAAGACAACGCCTTCTTGAATGTTGGGACCGGCTTGATCAAAGACAGATATCCAGCGCTATTGGACAATGGAGAAGACGCCTACAAATGTTTGTGCGGGCAAATGGCGGTCACATATAGCATCATTTTTAATTTTGATTATTTGAAAGATAATTAATTATTATTAATTTTAACAACATTCAGTTTCAGCATTTTGAAGTAATAAATTGTCTTCAAAAACCACATTTTTCGCATCATTGTGTATTGACCTCCATAAGATTTTAATTTAGCATAAAAAAACATAATAAAAAGTCCTACTGATCTTTAAAGTCTACTCTTTCCAACACTGTTTTCATTATAAATTAATGTTATGTATTTCCGAAAATAGAGTGTTCCTAATTTTGTGCCTTTTTTGGCCCACTATGTACAAATACGAACCAGTTTACCTCACAGACCTACAGAAGTCTTCATGTCTCCGACGGGCGAGATCCTGGGAGACTCCGGTGCCTCCGATGCAGATCTGTCGTCTATATTCCACTACCTCTGACTACACCAAACTTTTAACAAACCGCGAGGCAGACGATCGATTCGGCGCCATGCAAATATAAATTGTACCCTATTTTTTTTAGAAGGCGATAATGGAAGGGCAGTTGTGGACAGTATTGGTGAATGACGAGAAATAAACGGGAAAACGTCGAGAAAACCTCCCTCACAACCTTGACTTTGTCCATTTGAAATACAACTCCGAGTTTTTAACTCGGATCTGCGTTAGCTATAAGCCAGTGTTCTACCAACTGAGCTACAAAGACGGCCCAAAACTCATGTAGAATATCCCTGAGTCGGATCTGATCATTCGTGACTTTTAGGAGGAAAGTCGATCGAAAAGCCTCATAGAATAAATGAGAGCTCCAACTTATGCGCACGCACGTTATTAGTAACATTAAATGCTCTTCTAGGAAACGGCCACATTGTTGAGGCGTGGTCGAGTCTTTTGCAATTCTTCATATTGCGAAATGTACTTTTGCCTCATCTCGGCCTCTCCGAAGAGAGCTGGTTAGTTGAACGCCACCTGGGTTTTAATTTTCTATCGCCGGTTGTGTTTTGTTTGTGAGCACGCAAATGGCTGCGATTTAAAGAAGATATTTTAATGATTGCGTATAAATTACGATATACTATCGAGTTAGGACAAGTTTGAAATCAAATTATCTGCTCCGTAAGGAGATAATTATCGTCAAGCACAAAATAAGCACGTAGTAAATTCGAGATGTTAGTGTAACTTGTATAACAAAAAACGCCTTTAAACGAGTTCAGTCTTAAAAATTACCAATTGTTTCAAACAAGGTCACAATATTTATGAATGTGGTTCACATATGGTATTACAATTAATTGGTTAATTCGAATATTTCCCACAGTACTCTAATAGAAACTCACAATACACAGGGATACATAAATCTTTCCCCGAACCTTCGCCTTCAATTCTCCCAGAGACTATATAAATTAGGTTCACTCCTGAAAATATACACTCACGCTTCAAAATATTATATAGGAACTTAAAACACGCTCTTATGTAAGGAATTTTAAAGAAGAAACCTTCGCAAAAACTGATTGTGATGGGTAATTTGATTAGACAAAACGAAAACAAGAACAAATAATAGCGTGTTTATCAGCCTTACTATCTTCAAACTGGAAAGAACGGACGCGGAGGTGAATGATGTTATAAGACTGGCAATTCCGGGGCACAAACTTGGATAAATTAGGATTTTTTGACGTTAAAACTGTCCGATATCAGACAGGATTTCAGCCAGGGTTTAAGCCACAGTCGCATTTGTCGCATTTTGCTACTCGACTTCTAAAAATGCAACAAACTTTCAATGCAAAAATGCGACAACCACATTGGACTTGAGAAACGAAGATGGTAATGAAGAAAATTAAATCATAGATGTGTATGAACTAATCAGTTCTGGAGAATCTGAATTTAAACGAAATGCTAATCGCATAGATAATGTTCAAAAAGATATTGAGCAATAGATATTCAGGAATGGAGAATTGCTGCAATTCGTGTAAGTTAAGTGAAGAACTTCCTTTAATTTATTTATATAGTTTGCTACAATAATTCCATCACATTCTGTAAATTGTGATCTAGGATTTAGTTGCACGAATCTTGTAAAAAGTGTAATTAGAAACCGCTTTCCAGTAAAAAGACTTGGTACTCCGCTAATAAATCTTGTCGGGCCTACACGTAAAGAATTTCAATGTTTAGAGTGCTCATAAAATAATGTATCTTAATGTGATGTAAATTCAGCAGTAATTGATTCTAAACATGTCTAATGGTTTACTTACGTAAGTAAGTTATATCTAGAGTGTGCTAATATGGGTTGAAAGTAATAAAACTGTAAGAAACAAATTACATAACTTTTTGTTTCTGTTAACTTTATTAATTTTATCTTTTTGTACAATTATTTAGAACATTGCATACGCTTTTCGCAATTTGAAAAAATAAAATTTTTCACTTCTGGATTTTTGCGACATTTATTCATTTTCTAGCTAAACCCAGGTCTCAGCTATAAACTTCAATATCCAGGTAAATTCTGTCCAAAGATAGCCTTCCATAAGTTTTACTATTAATACATTTTTTACTTAATATTTTCGACCACAAAGGTGTTCACAAAAATATATTGTTTAATGTTGCACTCCTGGGTATTTCCTTGCATCATTTTGTTATTGATGGTAGGTTGGTTTTCAATACGAAGCTTTTGGAAAACTAAGTGACTATTTCTTTCCAAACTGTCTATATTAACTGACACACATTTTCATTGACTCATCTCATATTTATATACTGTACTTTGAAAAATGTCAGTACACATAAAAGGCTATCGACCAATATATGGACGTTTTACTTTCCTTCACAGTCAGTCAGTGAATCAGTCAGTGAGTGTCTATCTCATTCAAGTTGTTAGTGTGCCAGTCAATGCCTGCCAGTCAGATTATCAGTTTCTTAGACTGACGTTCAGCCTATCAATCTTTGTCAGTCACTCAACCTATAAATTTGTCATTCAGATTGTTAGCCTCTCAGCATATCGGTCTATTGGGTACACTATCAGTCACACAGCCTGTCAGCCTCTGTCAATCACTCAACTTTTCAGCATGTCAGTTTCTGTCAACCACTCAGCCTGTCCGCTCTGTCGATCACTCAACCTATCAACCTTTCATCTGTCAATCACTCAACCCATCAGTCTCCCAGCCTATCAATTTCTCAGCTGTCAATCCCTCAACCTATCAGTCTCTCAACCTCCGTCACTCACTCAACCTATCAGTCTGTCAGTCTCTGTCAGTCACTCAACCCATCAGTTTCTCAGTCTCTGTCACTCATTGAACTTATCAGCCTGTTAGCCTCTGTCAATCATTCAACCTATTAGGCTGTCAGTCTCCGTCACTCACTCAACCAATCAGCCCGTCAGCCTCTGTCAGTCACTCAAGCTAACAGCCTGTCAGCCACTGTCACTCACTGAATCTATCAGCCTGTTAGCCTCTGTCAATCATTCAACCTATCAGCCTGTCAGTCTCTATCAATCACTCAATCTATCAGCATGTCAGTCTCCATCACTCAACCTATCAGCCTATCAGGCTCTGTCAATCACGCAATCTATCAGCCTCTCAGCCTCTGTCACTCACTGAACCTATCAGCCTGTCAGCCTCTGTCAATCATTCAACCTAGCAGTCTGTCAGTCCCTGTCAATCGCTCAACCTATCAGCCTGTCAGTCTCTGTCATTCACTCAACCTATCAGCCTGTCAGCCTCCCCCACTCACTCAACCTATCAGCCTGTCAGTTTCTCTCGATCACTCAACCTATCAACCTGTCAGCTGTCAATCACTCAACCTATCAGCCTGTCAGTCTCTGTTGATCACTCAATCTATTAGCCTGTCAGCCTATATCACTCACTTAACCTATCATCCTCTCAGTCTCTGTCAATCATCAATTTATCAGCCTGTTAGTCTCTGTCAGTCATTTAGCCTGTCAGTTTCTGTTACTCACCCAGTTGTCAGTCTATTATTCACACAGCTTGTCAGTCAGACAGCCTATCAGTCTGTCACTCACCTTGTCAGTTTCTCAGTCACTCAACTGTCAGTTTGTTGGTCTTTGTCAGTCATCAGTGAGTTTGCTGTAATTCAGCATATTAATCTGTTTTCAATGTGAGTCAGCTTCTTTTTGATATCTCCTTCCCATTTAATGTGTCCATATATCAGTTATTGTTATTAGGTCATTTTCAATGGAAACTAGGAACAGTCACTCTTACATGAATTTCAATTAAATATTAAAAATAGTTGTCATTTTATCTGCTTTGTTTGAGTAGTATAGCTTGCTATAAATATTGTCTTAAATAACAACACGACACTTTATTTATTTGAACAGTACATATTGCAATGAATCGTGTCCTAAGTAATAATATTGTACAGACGTGGATTATTTCAACAGTGCATGTTGCTATGAACATGTTCTTATTAGTAACAACATATTTGCATTTGTTTGAAGAGTACAGAATGCTATGGATCGTATCCTTCCTGCATTTCTTTGAAGATTACAGATTTCTATTAATTGCGTCCTAAGTAATAATATGGATCTCTATTTTTTTAACAGTGCATATTGATATGAATCGCGTTCTAAGTAACAATACAGATCTGCATTGTTTGAAGAGCACATACTGCTATGAATTGTGTCGTAAATAACAATATAGACCTCTGTTAGTTTTAATAATATAAATTGTTATGAACCGTTCCTAAGCAACAATACAGATCTGCATTGTTTGATGAGAACGTATTGCTATAAATTATATCTTAAGTAACAATACAGATCTCTATTAGTTTTAATAATATAGAATGCTATGAATCGTACCGTAAGTAAAAACACTGATCTGCATTGCTTGAAGAGTGCATATTGCTATGAATTGTATCCTAAGTAACAATACAGATCTCTATTAGTTTTAATAATATAAATTGTTATGAACCGTTCCCTAAGCAGCAATACAGATCTGCATTGTTTGATGAGAACGTATTGCTATAAATTGCGTCTTAAGTAACAATACAGATCTCTATTAATTTTAATAATATAGTTTGCTATGAACCGTGCCCTAAGTAACAATATAGATCTGAGTTGTTTGAAGAGTACATACTGCTATGAATTGTGTCCTAAGTAACAATACAGATCTCTATTAGTTTTAATAATATAGAATGCTATGAATCGTACCGTAAGTAACAACACTGATCTGCATTGCTTGAAGAGTGCATACTGCCCCTCGGCCTCATCTCGCCAAATATCATCTCGCTATCACCAATCTCATCGACGCTAAATAACCTAGTAGTTGATACAGCGTCGTTAAATAACCAACTAAAATAAAAAATGCATACTGCTATGAATTGTATCCTAAGTAACAATACAGATCTCTATTAGTTTTAATAATATAGATTGCTATGAACCGTGCCTTAAGTAACGATACAGATCTGCATTGTTTGAAGAGTACATACTGCTATGAACCGTGCCCTAAGTGACAATACAGATCTGCAAGATTGTTAATAATCGTGTTCATAGTAACAATAAAATTATATGGTTTCATACACCGAAATATAGAGTTCGCATGGGTCATTATATGTGAAATCCTAATTATTAACAGAAATTTTCCATGTATTCATAAGCCGGATCATAATTAATTTTCCAATATATGTATAAACCGAAAAAGCTATCGGCGTAGCTCAGTCGGCTGAGACGCTTGCCTGCCGATCCAGAGTGGGTTCGATTCCCGCTTGGGCTGATTACCTAGTTGGATTTCTTTCCGAGGTATTTTCCAACCGTACGGCAAATATCAAGTAATCTATGACGAATCCTCGGTCTCATCTCGCAAAATACCATGTCGCTATGACCAATCTCATCGACGCTAAATAACCTAGTTGTTTGATACAGCGTCGTTATATAACCAAATTAAAAACCGAATGTTGTGTTACAAGAAGGTTAAATAGATTAAAATTAATCAATATTTAGGCTATTAAAATTTAGATTATGAAATAAAATAAATTTTCAAAAGGTTGTACATTTATATAGGAGCAGGTAAGAGAATTCTAACGAGCGACGATTGCAAAGTTGGGATGTGAACAATAGGTAATGTGTTCTTCATCTCCTTAATTGAAGTTCAAAATAGCTCAGATCTTCATATACTGTAGTTTTTCTTCTTACATATTCAGTGTAGAAGTCCAATTCAGACTTCTTCTTTTTCCAAAATTTTCTTTGTGGTGTAAAAGGGAAGCTTAATGTTGATAGGTTACTAACGTTAAGATAAAATCATTCGCTGTTTTGGTTTTTATAATTTTTATCTTAAAATAAAAATTGAATGAACGAATATGATTAAATTACTTCCAGTTTCAAGTTTTTTTCTACATTCATTGTACAATATGTTGAGGGAACTATTGTATAGAATAAAGATAAAAATTTATTAGTTATATACAAGTTGTTGAGTCATAAGATTCGCTGAAGACGAACCTTTTTCTTGTCTGTGGTTACACTTTACATTCCTTTTGCCCTCATCTACAACAGAACTCTCCTAAGAAATAACTATACATACCTGCCTTCGTATGGCATTCATCATTCCCCTCTCTTCGGATACAAAAAGTACCGTTACCTTTGGTATGTGGAGTACTGTTTATTTTATTGTAATCATGATTTGTTTGTTCCTTCGGTTACATTCTTCTAAAATGGGATATCGAGACTGACAAGCAGGTACACGCAACGGGGTATGGCAGGTGTATCAACATGTTTCCACAGAAAACGTCCCTACAATCTTGATGTTAAATATATAGGCTTTGTCGTAGTGTTCTACAGATATTTTTTCTTGCCGGAGTCTATATATTGTTCGAATAATTAATCATGTCTAATGTGGAATGAATTAATTAATTCTAAACTTGAACCCCTCCATTTGGGGCTCCTTATGAGTGAGATCCAACTAGGGACTAAAAATCTCAAGGCGGACTCATTGTACCACTTTATTTTATAATGGAGATGAAGGCGATAATGACGTCAAAATAACCCAGGGGACATGAGTCGCCTAGATGTTGTCTGGCATTTCTCTTTGAGTGAGTTGAAAATTCTTACAAATTGTCTCAACCGAGAGTTGAATCGAAGCTTGTTAGCTTTGAAGTCAGATTCGCTGACCACTACTCCATAACATGATTTTTCAGTGCGTAAAGCTTCTACCAAAAGTGTGAAGACGCTTTCATATTTTACGATAATAAATTCTGTCTTTCTTGTTTTACAACTAGCCATCAAATGTCATGATAACATCTTACTTTGTATCAGGGGAAATAAAGAAGGTACACTTAACGGAAAAAGAATGAGCCACCGACAATTTCTAAGCTCCATATACATAACATTGCTCATGCTCGTCTCGTCAAAGCCATAGTTCACCAGGTAACGCATATAAGTAAACCAATTAAATTTGCTGTATTTTGTTTAAGAGTCTAAAATATGTTATAAAATCGAATGAAGGGTTGATTCTAGATACATCAGGGTCCCTGAAGAGTGAAATAATAATAAAATTTATAAATACGAAATCAACCGAAGCGAATGTGAACAGAAAAACCACGTATTATGCCGAAGCGACATTAACAACCACAGTATTATAAGTCGATACGGCACTGGGCTGTCGAAAAAGGTAACAATAGTAGCTCAAAGTTCGAATCTTCCACAATCTTTTTTTTAATTACAAATTTGCCATCATTTAATATGTCTCGCAAAGCTATATTTTTTATGTGGCGACATCTATTAGAATATGCCCAAACTCTAATAAATAGTAAACCTCCCTCTCTCTTCCAAACAATACTCCTGTCTGAATAAAATTTCTGTCTCATTATGCTTGAGGATGTCAGAGAGAAATCATTGCCCTGGTTCGCGTAGTTATTCTGCGTCGATGGCGGCCAGAGAGATTGGAGTCCCATTGTCAACTGCTAAGCGGTGAGCTAAATTTTTTTATTGAGAATGGTGAAGTTGTCAATCGTCCCTTTTCTGGTCGGCCGCGCATCTCTACAAGGGAAGAGGTCACCATGTTATTGAGAGCAGTTGAGAACTACCCCTTTAGAACTACCTCTCGACTCAAGATGGCGTCCAACTTTCGAGATTCCCAACATACCGTGAGGAGACGTTTTAGTGAGCGTGGCATACGGTGTCGTCGAGCTGTGAGGAGAGAACATTTGACGATGGAGCATGCCGTGATCCGTCTACTCTCCGACAGGACTTCGATTTGGAGAAATGTCATTTTCTCCGACGAGGTAATTGTCTCTATTAGCAACGATGGTCTTGCCCTAGTTTATCGTATGAATGGCCACCGATACGAATAACGCTTCATGATACGACTTAACAGGTCGGGTCGCGTGAGCGTCGCGTGTTGATGGTGATTGTCATACGATGGGGCAGGACTTCTGGAACGCATCCACGGTCGGTTTACGGCAAAAGTCTATCAACACATTTTGGAAAATGTAATGATCCCTTCCGCCCGAGAACGATATCCAGAAGGAACACTTTTCTTCCAGCAGGATAATCACCCGGTACAAACCGCCAATCGAATTCAAAGATGGTTTACGAGGAGGCCTGATGTCGACCTGGTCGACTGGCCTACAAAATCACCAGATATGAATCCGATTGGAAATTTGTGGATTACAGTCAAACAGATCCTACGCTTTAATGGGCAGAATAAACACCTGTTCGGACAGCTGACGAATTGTGGGGCAGAGTTCTAGATGGATGGGAGAAGGTGGCCATGAATTTAGATCTGTTCCATAATCTTGTGGACTCCATGCCGCACAGAAATATTCAACGAAATTAAATCATTTTAATCGCCGAAATCAGGGTAAAATAATCACCATAAAATCACACCTCTACTAATAGGTATATTAGTATTAGAGGTCGTTCTCAGCTCGGTAAGTGGATGCATACAGTATTCTCATTGTTCCTTTCAGGAATAGAGACTCTTTTTCTGTGATTATGATAACCGAAGCGTAATCCTAGCAATACATCTGCTATTCGTGCCGGAATTGAGAATGCAATAAGTCCTCAACCGTGCAATACTCCTTCATGGCGTGGCGACCGGTCACGTTGGAGAGCATTCCCATTCATGTCTTTGCTCTTTATGAAATGCCATTTAACTTTTAGAGTGGGCTATAAAAATCACAGAAACAAGTAGCTGTACGACTTTCTACAAAAGTAAAATATTTAAAACAAAATAATTAATTTTGTTTGGCCTGATGTGTGCAACAATAACATTAAGATTCAGTTTGAAAGTTTCATGGATATTACATGGTTCAGAATTTTGCCTTAGAATTTTTCTGTTTGTCCGTTTTCTTTCTGCTCTTTTGTCTTATATGAAGGCCCTGTTTAGTGCAGATTCAGTCTTACGATATATAATATAATATGAAGACTTTAAGTAAATAAGGATCTAAGTGCCATTTTCTGTCTTTCGAGGAAAATGAATCATAATATACGTTAAAGCATGTAAACTTTCTGCTATCTATGAACGCTTAATGAAAGCATAAATTAATGAGTCTGGATTTTGGTTTTTATACAGTTTATATTATAAATTATTAATCCAGTGAAAACATAATTTTCAGGAAAAAAAAAAAATAGCTCTTAGATCTTTATTTATTCCAAGTTATCTTACTGTACAGTCCGGATCAGCTTACTCAATATCCTAAGGGTGAAACCTAACCATTTTTCCACTATTACTACATATGCTAGTGGATTATAATGATTTTCTAGATATCAGGTTGAATTTTCTTTTACCAACTTTGTTTCGAATTTCGAGTACTGAAAATACGACAACTGGCAGTTATTTTTTAACTGTTATGTTGGCAGCAATAATTTTGGTTTGCAGTAAAGAAAACTGATTAAATGGAAGTAACTAATCTTGTGAAATTTGAACTAAATAAATAATTAATTAGTAATACCGGTATTAATATTAATATCAATACATAATTTAGTTATGTTGCGTTGTGATTCCAGTTCAACACTATATTTAAGTAAGTGTAATTAAATAATATATAGACCTACTTTGTATGAAACATGTACGTGGCTAATGGAGAGAAGTATATTTCTTAATGTTCAGATTTTTATTAAAATACCCAAGAGAGGAAAAAAAATGGTAACGACTTAGGAGTACGTATTTTAAGTAGGGTCCTAGCTCGACACGTGAGCAAAACGGAGCCAGAGCTTTCCCTCTTGCAGGAGGCCTTAGCCCTTCTAAGGGACACTAATAGGCTATTTCATTCATTCATTCATTCATTCATTCATTCATTCATTCATTCATTCATTCATTTCATTCATTCATACATTTCAAAGTAGTATTCTGTTTTCAGAATTCGTACTAATCATTTCGTATGATAACAAAAAATACATTTTTAGGTTAGGTCTCGTGAATCGTAAATGTTTAGTCAAAGCAATGAATTTCATGTTGTCAGACAAAATACAACTTAATATTAGATCATAATCTACCAATTACCGACGTAATGTACAAGATGCCCAGGTGGAAAATATACTCTTTCACAAATTATTAGCAACCATTTATAGCACACCTCCCAACATAAAGATGAGATGTGGTAAATAAATAAATAAGCAACACATTTTTATTGTTAAAACTACGTATAATATAATAATATATTATTATTATTATTATTATTATTATTATTATTATTTCATTACATGGCATTGTGACTTTTCCTCCTATGGTAATATCTGATATCAGTTTGCAACATTGAAGAAATGGCAAAATCAGCCTTTTAGGTATTACATGTTCCTTACTACATATTATATAACATATGTGTATATATATATATATATATATATATATATATATATATATACAGAGAGATTGGGAGACTCAGGAGGAACAGTAAATATTGCAGGGGATGATAATATGGACTATTCTGAGTAAGAGTTAATATAAAAATGTGTTCAATTTTCAGTGGTGTAGAGATACTGTTTGAATGTTACGCACAACGAG
Organism: Periplaneta americana; assembly: GCF_040183065.1. NCBI lineage: Eukaryota > Metazoa > Arthropoda > Insecta > Blattodea > Blattidae > Periplaneta > Periplaneta americana. The sequence continues at coordinate 78,241,358 of NC_091123.1, read as the reverse complement.
CCTTACAAATTATGTAAAGAAACAATAAATGACAACCTACAAAGGAGTGGTACGTGTTCTTTTCTGAGGGCAGCACTGTTTATAATGGACGTAGAGAAACAGCCGTTTGTAGTTCCCTTGGTTACAAAGATGGGCATGTTCTACCAGCATGACGGAACCCCTGTACATTTTATCCGTCAGGTGACACATCATCACAATCGCTGTTCTTCAGTTGGTTCCCAAACAAAATATCAACAATGTGAATAGGTTCCCCATGTTCAAATATCAACAACGTGACTAGGTTCCCCATTTTCAAGTATCAACAAAGTGAGTAGGTTTCCCATTTTCAAGTATCAACAACGTGAGTAGGTTTCCCATTTTCAAGTAACAACCTGAGTAGATTCCCCATATTCAAATATCAACAACGTGAGTAGGTTCCCCATGTTCACATATCAACAACGTAAGTAGGTTTCCCATTTTCATGTATCAAGAACGTGAGTAGGTTCCCCATTTTCAAGTATCACCAACGTGAGTAGGTTTCCCATGTTCACATATCAACAACGTAAGTAGGTTTCCCATTTTCATGTATCAAGAACGTGAGTAGGTTCCCCATTTTCAAGTATCACTAACGTGAGCAGGTTTCCCATGTTCAAATATCAACAACGCGAGTACGTTCCAAGGCTGTGTGGGAAGGGATGTTTATCGATCATGTAACAGTGTAGTGACAGTGTCTAAATATCAACAACGGGAATGAGGTAGTTGTTATTGCCTATAACGCCACCTATAATCAATTATAATCGATCAGACCAGTGGCTCCATATACGTTAAAATATAAATACCGATCGTAAGTTTCAGTGATTAGCAGAGTAGTGGCAGTGGAAGTACGGAATTTCACCACTAGGCCTATATTGAGTGAAAATAGGAAGAAACTCTTAGTGGTCAACGATCACAAGTTTGGTTTTCAAAAAACATTATCTGGTGGTGTGGAAAGATATACTTGTGTTAAAAGAGAATATAAGTTTTTCGTGAAACTTTCTGATTCGGATATTATAATAAAATGCAACGTCGAACATAACCATGACACTTGTGATACTGCAACTTTAAATAAAATTATGAAGTTATTCGACGCAGCGTGTCCGCCTAGCACAAAACATTTTTATCGTACCTACTACTGTAGACAGTAGCTAACAGTCCGAAGTCTCTTTATAAAATAAGAACGCAAATGATTTCTGCTTGGTCTAGTGAGGGAACCAATTGCAGTACACAGATGAAATCAACATGGAACCAACTCGAGTATAGATCTGGAACGAACTGGGAACCAATTCACAGATTTGGGAACCAATTCCAGTACGCCCATCACAATTGTATATTCTCCGAACGGTGGATCGGCCACGGTGGTCATGTGCATTGGCCACCAAGGTTCCCAGACCTCCTAAAATATTTACAATTCCTCCAGAATCGACCTGAATATATTATATACACACTGTAGGTTCATGTTGTCTATATGTTAAAAGTACTGCCTTTTTGGCATTTAATGATGTTACGCGTCAGTGTGACTTTCATTTTGTGTCTAGCGCAAACTCGTAGATAAATATTATTGAACATTAAAAGTTATTTTTCCCGTTTTTTATTATTTGTTTAGGCTGAATGTTTCAAGGACCAGTAAAGAAGGTATCTCATAAGAGACCACAGGAGAATAATACGCAATTAGATCAAGAACATTTTGGCAAGATTGTTTTTAAACCAGCGCACACATTACACTGTCCAAGTTGTAATACGGGTAGAAGCTGAAGATGAAAATGGTGTTTAAAATAAGAAGAAAAAAAATAAAATTGTGACCTGTAGCAACCATAGTAACGACTTAGACCACCAAGAAGACCGTGCTTTAATGTATTTTTAGTAGAAATATAAATAGATCTTTTCGAATACGCGGAATTACTACGTAAAAAGCATCGGTAAAGCTTTCTGTAGTCTATTTCTATGGTCATCCGAGTTCCTATGTTCTTAGGACGAACAAATATCAGCTGTTAGTCGTTGTGATTATCATGTTAGCATCTAATAATCAGAGAAGCACCCGACCAGCATACCGAGAATATGTCTACGCTTTTTCCGTTTGGGCAGGTCACGGATGGAATTTACATCGCAGCAGAAGAAAAGATAAAATAAACTAAAAAGGGAAGAAGTGTTCTCAGCTCCTGATTTTAAATAGCTTGCTTGTGAAAACACACAAAACGTTGTTTGTTCTGGTCTACCTCAACTTTACCAGGAAGCCATCGCCGAGGCCTGTCGCACACTGAGAGGAAACACATCTTTTGCAACGTGGAAACGCATTTCACTATGAATAAAATCATAACTCTAATTTAAACACTTGACAAAAATCATTCGCTCTTTTCGACTTGTCTCAGGTTAACTGATACCTGCTTTAGATTTCTATACCTTGTACTGTCGGACATTACAATGTTTTAGAAATAAATTAAAACTGCACTTCTTCACTTCGGATTCCCTTCAATTAAATTATAAGCCTTTGTCACTACCACTAGACTCTCTTGATTACTAGATTAATTAATCATCATAGCTTTTTCTATTGTGATTTTTATTTAAATTTAGTTTTCATTTTATTTTATTAATATGATATTTTATTCTATCACCTTTACTTTTTAACTTCGCTCTAGAATATGCCATTAGGGAAGTTCAGGATAACAGACAGGGTTTGGAGTTGAATGGGTTACATCAGCATCTTGTCTATGCGGATGACGTGAATATGCTAGGAGAAAATCCACAAACGATTAGGGAAAACGCGGAAATGCTAGTTGAAGCAAGTAAAGCGATAGGGTTGGAAGTAAATCCCGAAAAGACTAAGTATATGATTATGTCTCGTGACCAGAATATTGTACGAAATGGAACTCTAAAAGACCTTTAGGGAGGCCGAGACGTAGGTGGGAAGATAATATTAAAATGGATTTGAGGGAGGTGGGATATGATGGTAGAGACTGGATTAATCTTGCTCAGGATAGGGACCAATGGCGGGCTTATGTGAGGGCGGCAATGAACCTCCGGGTTCCTTAAAAGCCAGTAAGTAAGTAAGTATTATATTTTATTTGTTGAATTCATCCTTATGTTTTCCCTCTTAATTATTTGTAGTACTAATTGAGTTATTTATGTTGCATTCCAATTTATAGATCTTTATGCTCGACCACGCCGAAATGTAGTAATTATACACCTGGTAGTAGCCCTTTAATGCATCTCATTAAAGTACACCTATTCATTATAGTTCAGTTGTTCAGCCAATGAGAATTCATCATTGTACCATTATAAAAGCGCAAGTATCGATTATTCTCGGATATGCAATCGAAAGACAACTAGCGAAAAGTCACGGAGACTGGAAATCCAATACTGTCGCAGAAGGTTATGTTCTGTTACTATAATAATTAGCGTTATTTGTAAATAATATTCAAATAAATTCAATTTGTCATCTCGTTTTTCAATTCTAAATCAATTTCCAGGTTATATCAAAACTAATATTCATGTTATTCTCTAGATTATATCAAGGTCAGTGACATATTCCTCGGAAAAAATCAATACTTTCGCGTTTGCGCACATCTCACAATTTAGGTCAGTTCCGCTCCTCACTTACATAACCATAACATGAATACTTATGAATAATTTCAAGTTAGAAATATGGTCGAGTATAAAAAGTCGTATGAAACTTGCTTATAATGGTAATTAAGACGCTAGTATGAAAATTATGAAACTCGCTTGCGCTCGTTTCATAAACAAACATACTCGAGTCTTAATTACTACCATTATAAACTCGTTGCATAATGTACTATTATTTTACTTTCTGTATTATGGTATTATATTCATATTGTATTGTCCAAATTTTGTTAGTCTATTATTTTGTAATATATTAGTGTTTTTGTTCTTTTCACTTTTCCTTTAATTTTACAGCTTGCTATATTTTGTGAGCTGACGGAGTCATATTTCTTTTCTTTTTTTCCCTTCCTTTCTTCTGTATTTTCCCTTCTTTTCCTAATTATCGACTACTTTCCTTTCATTTCAAATTTCTTCATCTCTTTCTTCCTTTCACTCTTTCCTTTTCTTTTCCCAACCTTTTCCTTTCTTCTTTTCATAGCACTTACATCCCTTGAAAGTCTTGTAATGAATCTTGCCCTGGCTTTTTCAAGATTTTTCTTTTTCTTTAGATCTTCTTATCGCTTTCTAAGGTTTCGTGCCTATACTTCGTTCCATGATGTCTGACAGGAGATGTAAACAGTGTCGGCAGAAAGAGTGAAAAGGATAATTGCTATTAAACCAATGGCAGAGGTATCATTTCACGCTTATCTTGAAATTGGGCGGGGGTAGAACGTTTCACACCGCCCAACTTGAAGATAAGCCTGGAATGCGATTTCTGCCATTGGTTCAATAGCAATTATACTTCTCTCTCTCTCTCTCTCTGCCGGCATTGTTAACATCTCCTGTGAGAGATTATGAAACGAAGTATAGACTCGCGTTATGGAATGTGCGCTGGTTCAAGTTACTGTGGGGGAAGAAATTTTCTCATGAAATTTCGGCCAATGTATGGGACCGGTATCCACCCAGCATCGTGATGAATTTAAAGGATTATGATATGTAGCTAAATCCGGTTACGAAAACCAGCTATAATGGCAGGGGTATCATAGTGCTGACCATACGATACCTCCATTCTGGTTGGATGATCGTTCACATCTGCTGAGGCATGTGGACGTGACGCCAGCAGCCGACTGATCGGTCTTAGCCCTCTGTGGACTGTCGCGCCCAGAATATAGTACTAATAATGATGATAATAATAATAGCTATTATTATTATTATTATTATTATTATTATTATTATTATTCGATATTGCCTTCGCTTAGGTCCTTTACCACATCGATCTTCCATCTAAGCAAGACAAACTGACAGAACGTCATATTAACAAGGTAAAACATCCTATCACAAATTGGGAACTCGAACCGCAGCTCTACAACGTCGCCATTAACCTACTCACCATTATATACAAAGTAAATGGAAGAATTACAGTCACTGTGATTTCCCGCGGATTGTGTGATGGATGAGTACAAAAATTTCCCAATTTTTTGGAGCTACTCGTAGATATTACTCATTGTATTAGAGATGGGGCACACAAGAAAGTTCCATAGGCCATGTGTCTCGTTGCAGTCATGAAAATACAATATTATACATTACGTCAGCCTATCATAACAAAACCTTCGACTCTTCAATGTAATAATACATTCAGATAAAATTATTTTTGAAGTAAACGACGGACGTCTTCCTCCTCACTGGGTATGGGGGGTACCAAGTTGGGAATTTACCGACACATAAAAATACAACCCCGTCTCTCCTACGCAATCCCTAGTTCTTGCCTTTCCTTGTCTTTTCCATATTCCCCTCTCATCCCCTTTTTCTCATTGTATTCCTTATTGTTCTCTTTACATTACTCTTATACTCGTTATTGTTCCCTTGTTCTCCTTGCATTCCCCCGGATTTACATTTATTTCCCATGTTCTCATTTTCGTCTCCTTGTTATCCTTGTATTCCGTTTGTATTCCTTGTGTTCCTCCTTGTCTTCTCGCATTCCTTTTTAACTCACTGTATTCCCATTTCGCCTTACATTTCCCTTGTTCTCCCTCTATTTCCCGTTTCTCTTTTCATTCCTTCATTCTCCCTTTGTTTCTGTTCACCTTGCATGCCCGTTTACCATGTATTCCCATTTTTCTCCTTTTTTCCCCATTCTTTTCGTTGTATTCACCTTTTTATTCTTATTATTCCCTTGTTCTCTTTGTATTTCCCCTATTCTACATGTACCCCCCTTGTTCTCCTTGTATTCTCTTGTCAGCGCCGGAAATCCTGTCAGCGCCGGATGAATTTAATGTCATTCAGCGATTTACAGCCATAGACAACGTCAGAGTATATGGCTACTACAATATGAATAAATGTAAGAATAAAAAAAAATAAATATACAATCACCAGATAATCACAAAAACAGGTTAAAAATTTTAAAAGAAATAGTATAAAATCAGGTTAAGTGCACAGATTTGTCAATTACATGAGGTTAAAACAAATAGTATCTAAAACATAATATTGCTAAAATCATTGACACTGTAGATTGGATTTGGCATCAGTGTCCTTCTCACCATCCTTCTGAAAGTAAAATATGACGTGTTTCTTATATGCAATGGTAAAGAGTTATAAAGTTTATAAGATATGGAAATAAAACTATTGCTTGAGTGCTATATTTGTACTTGGTGAAATATATGTCAAGTCTGGAACGAGTAGAATAATTATGAATGGATGAACAAGTAGGAAGATTATGCACATTACGCTTAACATATAGAAGGCAATCGAGAATAAACATTGACGGCAACGTAAGTATTCCTATTTGTACAAAAAGTGGTTTACAATGAGTTCTAGAAGAGATACCACAAATAATTCTCACTGCTCTCTTTTGAAGAATAAACAACTTAGAAACCGAAGTATGGTTGCCCCACAAAAGGGTCCCGTAACTTAAGTGACTGTGAATATGGGCATAATAAATTGTAAGTAAAGAATTATAACATAATGTTTGTCTGAGGATTCGTAACATGAAAATTCCTTTATTAATTTTATTAACAAGATATTCTATGTATGTGTTCCAGCCCAGACCAGCTTCGAGGTGAATGCCTAGGAATTTAACTGAGGAAGACAAGTCAGTAATATTTCTGTTAAAAGTCTTACTAGAGTTGATGCTAAGTTTATTGGCATCACACCAGCCTTTTATCCTCAACGATGTGTTGTCAAGCTGTCTTTTCATCAAAACATCATTATCCTGAGAAATTCCAAGTGCCAAATGATCAGCAAACATGAAAGTGTCAAGGCAGTCATCCTCAATGCTGGCTGGGAGGTCGTTAATATATATAATGAACAGCACAGGACCAAGAACGGAACCCTGTGGGACACCAAACTTGACAGGTTTAAATTGAGACATTGTACCATTACAGTAAACAGATTGGTGTCTGCCTGTTAAATAAGAATTTAAAAACATAGTACTAGAATTATTAAAACTATAAAATTTCAGTTTTTGTATGAGTATATCGTGAGAAATGGTATCAAAAGCTTTGGTGAAATCGTAAAAACAGCCTAACATTAACCTGGGGTTTTCTAAAACACTAAAACACTTTTCCACAAATTTAAATTGTAATAAGACATCTGAAGCTATCGCCGCTAGATGTCAATATTATCAATGTGCGTACAAGCGAAATAGAAAAGCAGCAGTTGCAAAATAGCGCCTTCTCTGCACGAGTGTACATCGGCAACTTTATCCTAGCGTTGATTACACGCATTGTCTCGGGCTGGTAGTGAAGCACCCAAGACTTATCATCGAGCTATTATATCCTCTCCTTCATCCTATCTACTAGGATCAAGTCGCTGATGCACATTTGCCTCCGCGAGAATTTCCACTGGCCTACCGACTCGGTGTTCGATACTTTTCCGCCATTCAGAGAAATTCTGTATCCATTTGTAAAATATTTGACGTGATAGGTAATGGTCACCATACACGGAAAACATTCTTTCATGAATATCTTTTGTTTGCTTGAACTTTTGCCCAGAGAAATCGCACACCGGAGCGCTGCTCGACAATGTTGCACTTGTACTGAGGTGCTCCATCTTGGAACCGCTGCTTCTTTGTTTCGTTTGTCCCGCTTAAGCGCACATCGATCACCTTGACACCTGGACAATACTGTTATCTACCGGTGATACCTTTAGGTGTCTCTTTCAAAAATGTAGATTGCTAGTTAAATTTAACTTATTTGCTGACTCGCCTATGCATGTATGAATGTATGTATGTATATACGCGACTTTGACTATCACAGTGAGTGAGTGAGTAGCGTTGTACCTTGGCATAATGCTTGAATTTGTAGTGATAGTGATTTATTTCTGTCCCGTATGAAACTTGTAAAATATGTTTTTTTTTCTCTCTTTTTCGTTTGTTCCAAGTGCTACATTTCATGTCTCAAGTTGTTCCACTTCAAAGCGTTGCTTCGGCATCAATACATTACACTTAGGCTAATTGATAGCAGCGAGGCAGCGAGGGCGTGGTGGCCACATCACTCCGAGCTTCATGGGAGTACAACTCATTTCCGACATGAATGTGGGATCCTACTGGGTTTTGATGTAATGCGTGTGTTATACATATAACATCTTATGAGTACCGCACTTGGTAATCGTTACAACTTATATTAGTTCCGCAGGCATTAAATCTAGTTCTGAACAAGTTCCTATGCTTTTTCTTAATTTTTGTTGATTATGTGGTAATGATTTCAAATACTGAAGAGAGTTTGCATATAAATGAATATGCGTTATAAATAAGAATTTACGAATGTATGCCCTTAGTTTGCTGAATGGGACCAACTTTATTGACTTAAAAGCGAAACATTTTTGCGTTTTCATTTAACGACGCTGTATCAAGTACTGAGTTACTTAGCGTCGATGGATTGGTGATAGCGAGTTGGTATTTTGTGAGATGACAATATTTTATTTTATCTAAATATTTTTGACATGTCCATTCTTATTTTATATATAATAGTTTTTATGTACTTTTATTTCTATTACATTTAATATGTAGCCTATTTTTTATGTTTTCTAATTGTAATAATTGTAATAAATACAAATGTAAATATATATATATATAACTGTATAATGGGTATGCCAATGAGTTTGTAAATGCCACGGCATACTAATTTTTCCAATTTTAGTTTTCTTCGGGTCTTAAGAAGTACAAACACAATATTTGTATAAATTAGGAAGAGCACATTGATAGCTTATAAAATGGATATGTACCATTGAAATTTAACTATAATATTAATTCAAGATATAAAATTTAAAGAAAGAAAAGAAGAAAAGCCATTAAAAATAACTTTACAATGTTCTAATTGCATTACATGTTGAAATCAGTTCAAAAAAAGTGTTCAAAATATCCCACTTTCACTGCAAAACAATGCATAAGGTCTGTCTTAGAAATTGTTTAATGCTTTCAGCAACACTTTTCGGTTGCTCTGTTGTATCTAATCTCTGATTCTCCGTTGCAACTCTTCCAGGTCTCGTGATCGATCCTAGTAAACTCTCAACCTCAAATAGCCCCAAAAGAAAAAATCCAATGGATTGAGATCAGGGAATCTTGGGAACCATTCAAGAACAATTATTATTCAAATGTTTTCGATTAGCTTTTGCCTATGATTATTTAATTTGTGGCCCCTTTACATTCCCAATAGTGATAAATTGGTATAGTTTGTTAAGTAACATCATTGGGGTTATAAAGTTGTGGCAATTTTTATAAAGAAATTGTTTATAAATTGTAAAAAGAAAAAAAGTATTATTTTGTACACTTTTGAAACTGACGAATCCAACGATTAAAAAATAATAATATGTTGCCATTGAAGAAAGAAAGAAGAAGCAAAATGTAAAAGTTACAAGCAGTTTTCAAAAACTCTCACTCGTGTTGTATATATATACTGTAGGCCTATACGGCCTTTCTAAGTGCAGAATGGAAGTAATAGAACTGTGCAGATTTTAACAGATTATTCTCGGACAGAGTACAACAAAAATTATAATACCATATTAGCCTCAGAAAAAAAAAATCTTTTAAATTTTAACACATTTACTTGATAAATAGTATCCATATGAATCTTTATTTTAATCTTAACACAAAAGAAACTGATAAGGAATGATTTGTCTCTTTTAATCTTTAAATTCACAAAGTATGCTATAGGATACAACAAGTTAATATGCTATATGTTATAATTTTAATAGAACAAAGAAAAAAATTGAACTATCGCAATGTCCATATTTTATATGTTGTAGGCCTATTGTGAAATGTTGGTTAAATTAAGGCCAGTCTATAAAATATGGAAAAATGCAATTCAGAATTCATTATTCATATCTTACTTACAAATGGCTTTTAAGAAACCTGAAGGTTCATTGCCGCCCTCACATAAGCCCGCCATCGGTCCCTATCCTGTACAAGATTAATCCACTCTCAATCATCAGATCCCATCTCCCTCAAATCCATTTTAATATTATCCTCCCATCTACGTCTCGGCCTCCCCAAAGGTATTTTTCCCTCCGGTCTTCCAGCTAACACCCTATATTCATTTCTGGATTCGCCCATATGTGCTACGTGCCCTGCCCATCTCAAACGTCTGGATTTAATGTTCAATGCGTGTTATTATTCGGTTGAGAAGCTTTTGTCATCTAGTTTGTTGTCAAGAAATCTGAAAGTTTGAATTTATAAAACAGTTATATTATCGGTTGTTCTGTATGGTTGTGAAATTTGGAATCTTACTTTGAGAGATGAACAGAGATTAAGGGTATTTGAGGATAAAGTGCTTAGAAAAATATTTGGGGCTAAGAGGGATGAAGTTACAGGGGAATGGAGAAAGTTACACAACACAGAACTGCAGCCATTGTATTCTTCACCTGACAATTAGGAACATTAAATCCAGACGTTTGAGATGGGCAGGGCATGTAGCAGATATGGGCGAATCCAGAAATGCATAAAGAGTCTCAGTAGGGAGGCTGGAGGGAAAAATACCTTTGGGGAGGCCAAGACGTAGTTGGGAGGATAATATTATAATGGATTTGAGGGAGATCGGATACGATGATAGAGAGTGGATTAATCTTGCACATGATAGGGACCGATGGCGGGCTTATGTGAGGGCGGCATTGAACCTTCGGGTTCCTTAATAGTAATATGCATTACAAGAGCGGTATGTTGAAGTTTTCATGTTCGAGGAAAAGTTTGAAAAAGCGAAACGTAGTTGAGCTTTTTTAATTTCCGAGAGTTGAAAGAAAACATACCGCTTGGGTATCGTACATTATTTTGTGCGAAGATCGTTTATTACATACCTGAAAGAGGAATTTCTAATTAGTTGCAATGAAATCTCCATCTTGGTTTCTGTTCAATGACGGCAAATTTGTAAAACAAAAATATCTATCTTCAACATTGTTGCTTTAAAATGTTTTCTGTGTTTACTATACTCCAGCAGGCCGTGATATACGTCTGTCTTTTTTTCCCCCAGTCTATAAATGCGAACTTAAAACAAACGGCTTCCTTAATGTTACTTGCATCACTTGCAGTAACTTTAGTGGAGTTGCAGAGTTTACTTAATTTTTGCAAATATTTAAAAACAATACTTAACAGTGCAATTTAGGTGAAATTGCAGTGGTAAGTTTCCAATTTATAATTATTACTATATTGAACGTCTCTAAAAATAATATGTTAAAAGCCTAAAGCAGTAAAATCAATATGTCACTTAAGCGGTAAGAAGAGGAAAATTGTTATGTGTGTTAGGTTGGGAATACTGAATGTGGAATTTTAGACTTACCGCGGATTGGTTTTGTGCGGAAACCAAGCAAATACGCACGATCTCGCACAAAAGCCCTTTGTAAGTAAGATATGAATAATGAAGTCTGAATTGTATTTTTCCACATTTTATAGACTGGCCTTAATTTAACCAAAATTTCACAATACAACATATACAATATGGACATTGCGATAGTTGTTTTCTTTACAGTCCGACACGGTTTAATAAACTAGTGTGAGATACGAAGTTTTTCCAATTTAAGGGTTAAGGTTTTTTCACTTTTTTGGGGTTTTCTGTATATAAAATGAAATATTAACACGTATCCATTCCTTGTCATTATGACAACCCTTCTACAGTGACTAAGGGATGGAATGCTGCTATTCAGACCTGAGTTTTTGTGTGTATTCGTAGGTAAGCTGAGGATGCGCTGTTGCCACACTACACAGATTTTCAACCTAATTTTCTAATTAACCATGCGCTTAATTACAAAACGCAAAATAGACATTTTATTTATTTTAATGTATTACAGTATATTGTTTCTTTTAATATCCATAGTTATATCTCTTCCACTCTATATAAGTTATAATATGTATATTTATATGTGGGCATATACAAGATGTCTCAGGGAGAATGTAAAATACATCAGTATAATGTAGTTTGGGTTAACCTACATCGATTTAACCTGATGTACCCATGTCCTAAGTCTAACGGTTGGGGAGAAATTAAGGGGAGAAATACTGGAATATCTTGCGGTTTCATGTACTATACTTGACATGTTACGCCAGATCTTTTACACACTGAACATCCCAATGCCAACTCAACACACACAACTGAATATACTTTCACTTGACATTTAATTCGTGTATTCGCATAATGAATATGCAGACATGTTTTTTGTTTATGAATTTTGCGAAGGCAATGCATTGGCTGCTGTTCAGGAATACAAACAACGTTTTTTCAAACGAGGGATTCCATCTAGTTGTGTGCTTCCCCGTCTTTACTGGATGTTATCTGAAACATGCAGATTACCAAGTGTTTTCATTGAGGTCAGAAAGAGAACCGGTACCGGTACCTGAAATGAATTTGCAATTCGTGGAATCTATAAGAAGGGCAAACTTATTAATCTTCCTTGTGCAAATATTTTAATATTATCTTACTGTGTTTGTACTTAATTGTGAATTAAACGTATTGGAACAATACAAGACGCAGCATTTTCAATAGTTCATATCACAATGTTTTAAAACAGGCCTGCACAGACGGCGCTCATTGAGCGCGGCCGCTCCTTCGGAACGAGAGAGCCGTCTAACAGCTCACCGGAAAGGTACGTCAAAATTACGTAGGCCTGCTATAGGTAGAGGATAGTCCACGCAGTTATCAATAGCTATTTCACTTTGCCTAACTACGGTTACATAATGGAGGACGGAAAAGTGATCATGAGGCAAATTATTTCAATATTGCATGGAAAAATGCTTATTTTTTCACAGCAGCTGGAGTCAATACTTATCTGCCACAAGAGTTTGAAAGAAAGAGGAAAACATAATATAATGCGTCATTACACATGGTTTTGTTGGTGAAGATCGCAGTCAAAGGGTTGAGGAGTTGAAAGTTGCATTATTACATGAGGAAGGGTACGTTAGAATTTATTAATATTCAACAATTTAAATATCTCTCTTCAGGGAAAAAGCTAGCTCATTGTTGATATGTTGACTAAATTCGGGATTTCAATCGTAAACTTACACTTTTCGTAAGTCAGTTTCGGGAAGGTAATATGGCTCACTTTCCAACGATAGAAACTGCTCGTGATGAAGCCATGTTAAACGATTATGTGCAAATATTAATTGAAGTTCAAAATGAATTCAGTTCTAGGTTCCAAGATCTTGTCTTAATTGGAAAGAAGTTTAAAATTATAATAAATGCCTTCAACACCAGTTGAAACAGTGTCATACGATTTACAGCTTGAATATATTGATCTTCAATGTGGCCTAAGGGTTAAAGACAGTTTGAATAATACTACTAGGCCGGTTGAGTTTTACAAGACTAAACCTCAGCAATAATATCCACGACTACACAAGCTGTTTGTAAAAATTATTGCTATATTTGGCTCAACATTTATATTTGTAAGCAAATGTTTTCTATAATCAACTTTAATAAAGGCAGACATCGAACATCTGTAAATGATGTTTCATTACGATCAGTACTGTTCCTTTTAGCTGCCAACAGCATAAAACCCCGTTTTGATGTACGGTACTGATAAATAAGAATATAACAAAATGATATTGTATATTTAAGTAGCTATATAGTTTATATTATTTCTGTAAAATAAATATTTCTTTATTAATTAATAATATTCCAAGACAGTTTTGTAAACACTGAACGGGAATTCAGCACATGAACACACATACTAGTACTTTTGAGTACATTTTGTACGAGGTCACCCCTTCTTCCAGTCTACGCTTATACACAGCGCAGCCAATATCTGCATTCCACTCTCGAGCTGTGAGCCGACTCGGAGAGCGCAAACCTTGTGCAGGCCTGTTCTAAAATGTAGAAATACGTCTATAATAAGGTAGGTGTCCCTGATATGGCCATGCTAAATTTGAGAATTTTTCTAGCCGCCATTTAAAAAAAAATGTAAACCACTTTTTTCTTACTCGTTCTCAGTCTAATGGACATTCTTAAAACAATTTCCTTTCCCATAAAAGTAGCTTTAATTGTCCAAAAAGTCACAAACTCCAAAAGTCTACCTAGTGGCCATATCAGGAACATGTACACATGATATGGCCACCCTTGTTCCATATTCTACAAATCGTGATTGTTTTCAGTTTGATGGCGCAGTTGTGCTAAAATTAAATAATTTTGGTGTAAAATGAATAAACATGACACTTAATAATCTTTTTTATAATTCAAAATTGTCGTCAAAACAGGTTTTTCCTTAAAAAAAACTAAGTTGTTTTCCTTAAAATACAAAATTTTTGCGTAATCCCAGTTGTAAGGCATGTAAATTTGTCAGGTGAAAAAATAAAAGTGAAATGAACTTGATATGGCCATGGTGCATTTGAGTATGTTATTTTACGACGCTTTATCAACAGCTTACGTTGCTGCCGGTGAAATGAGTCCGGGGTCCAGCACCGAAAGTTACCCAGCATTTGCTCATATTGGGTTGAGGGAAAACCCCGGAAAAAACCTCAACCAGGTAACTTGCCCCGACCGGGAATCGAACTCGGGCCACCTGGTTTCGCGGCCAGACGCGCTGACCGTTACTCCACAGGTGTGGACTGGTGCATTTGATGTGGCCATATCAGGAGCAGGTAAGCTTTCACGAAAATCGTTTGATTATGAACAACTCGTAAAAGATACGCAATCAACGACAACACCAATCAACAGAACATTAAAAACTGAATGGAGGACTATGGTTTTCATGAAACAAGTCTTTGAAAAACATGCATAAAACAAAGGAGACGTACCAGAGAAAAATAAGAAGAGGTCAAATGAAAACCGCAAAACAGGCAACTGACACCATATTGCTCAACCTGACTGGATGGAAAACGATCAAGTGACATACCAGGATGTCCTTTCACTGGATGCTGCTGCAATTTAGCGGATTTTTTGGTTAACTAACTCACAATAGGGGGGTGGCCATATCAGGAACATGGCCATAACAGGAGCACCCATCTTATCTCTCTCCATTTAAAAGTTCGTCCATCAATAACTTCCCAGCCGTTACATTTCAGACATAAGTATATCCGGTTAAATCGATGTAGATTAACCAAAACTATATTATCCTGAAATATTTTATATTCCTCCTGAGAGAATCTGTAAATAGAATATGTGTATTTCCTCATGCGTATGTGAATGTATGTGTTTTTGTATGTGTATATGACCGCAACAATATTGAAATAATGGATATTTGAGTTAGTTAAACGTTTTTATACAGAATGCAAGAAGGAATTGGAATGCTAGTCGTGTTGCCTTGTGAATGAATGCTCATTACCGGTGGAAAATATGTAAATGTCTGTGTCCGTGACGCGGTGTAACCTTGAGGCCTGCAACAGTGTGCGACCGACAGACGAGTTTGTTGGGGTAGGTTGAGGCGTCCGGGCCTCTCGAGTCAATTAGCAGGTGCGTGGAGAAGCAACATAAAAAACTTTTATCTGAAAATAATGACTCAAATGACTAGTCATTTAGAGGGACGGACGGACGAGGAGGGGGATGATTTTTGAAACCCCCATTTGTGGGTATGTGACAGACAGATTGTGGAGGCAGAGTGCATGATTAATTTTAGTCACACACGTGATGAATGAGGGGGTGAGATTGTATCCGTAGGGATAACACCGCTGCCATATACAATAATTGCCGCGCACACCTCCATTATGGAAACGTTTTCTAAGGAACCGTTATGAGATTTAAAGTTCTTCTTTCCAACGCAGATGTCTGAATGTTGAAGTGGGGGGATAATGTATGTAGATAACGAAATAATAGAGTGAATCGGTTGAAATACGATTTTATTGTGCCTTCCTTTACAACATAACTGTGTATAATCTACATGAAATTTATGTATATATGCAGTGGGACGGTTATTTCCTCCCACTTGATGTAGAATTACATATCGATAGCTCCTGTGTTTAAGGAACTGAACTGTTGAAACCTGATTACTAATATTGGCTGGATGTTAGCCTGAAGTGATGGTACGTAGGGAAAATTCTTGCGAAATTGCATTGCTACCTGCAGATAATATACCACTTTTTAAGTTAAAAATAGTAATTGCATAGGAACCAAAATTAATCATTATATTAAGTTATGTAAAAACCTCAGATTTTGTAAATGTTTTAAACCTGTTTCTAACTGTACTACTTGTATTTCATTTTTTTTTTTCTTCAGCTTAATTCTATATTACAGTTTTGAACTGATTTTCCGAGTTATTATCTTTTTCTGAATGTAAAAGAACGTTAGTCCCTTTCCTTTAACATCTATTGGTTAACAATCTTTGAATCATCATAGTACTTTAAGTTTAGTAATACATAACTGCAACTCTTCTGTTCTTTTTTTTTTTTAATTCATTTTTCAGTTACAATAAGTCAAATATATTCGAATGAAAAAACATGCAAATGTTCAGTCTTTCGACTTATTTTAATTTATATTACTAAAATAGTTACTTTACAATTACATTATTAGTGTTAATGTTTTCGTCCAATTGTGGGTATCTTCAGACATAAAATTCTATATCTATGTGAAAAATAAACAATACGTATTA